>NC_056546.1:8528424-8745924 GCF_910596095.1 Thunnus maccoyii | reverse complement strand
TGGCGACCCTAACGGGAACAGTCGAAAGGAGAAGTTTTAATGTGAGATGACATGAGCTGAGGGAGTTTTGTTTTACGCCGAGTGAAAATATTCATGTGGTATCACTACAACAGAATTCAACTCAGCCTGTTGTCTCTTTTACACTCTTGTTCTATTTTACATTGCAAACTTTCAAACATAGCTGTACGGGAAAGATGCGAAACTTTGAATGGATTCAGACGACGGTAGATTGAGTTTTTCTGGTCGCTCAGAAATGACTTCTGCTGACTTATTGATCGTGTTCTTGGCTGAGTGAACATAGTTATTCATTTATTTTCATGCTGAAACCACACAATGTTGAAGAACATTTTTTTTATAACAGTTTGATTTTTTTGATCATGATCCAAACTACTTCCCCAAACTTAAAAAAAAACTATTTTCTCATACAACATATCACTAGAAAGTGTGTGTGTTACTTTGTTTCGCTGCACAAACAACAAAGAAACTGAACAAAGGAACAATTCCCCTGCTGTCAATAGATGGAGTTGGGTATGAACTATCTATCTCATTTATGCTTTTTAAAACAGAGAACCGGAGCAGCATGTGCCCTCAGGCTACACAGAAATAACTGCAAGACACATACAGAAACACAGACACATCAAGAGTTAATTTAATTAACACATCACACAGATACACACTTTGTAATGTCAGCTCGTGACAAACTAATCTCTCAGTGGCTGCAGCTGTATTTCGTATTTGTTTTGAGTCGGCCAACCTCAAAGCTTCAGCACATCTGGAATCAACCAACATTTGATTGAATTTTTAATGGAACACAAATAACAAATAACCTGGGTATTAAATGTCACTTGTTTTAATCATGATCGAAGTGTACGCGTGCAGGTAGGAGGGTGCTTCGACTGAAGGGTCCGTTTGTTTGTTTGTATGCGTTTCCTTTTCTCCTTCCTTTCTGTTCATTTTGTGAGTGTTTTGTATCACTGCATATTTCATTGTGTATCTTTGCAAATGGTATGTATCCTGTTTTGAAACAAAGCATCCTCATGGTTTCCAGACTGTTTTCAGCCTTTGTGATGCTTGAGAAGTCAGCATCTTGAGGCTTTGAAATATTGTGGTAAATATTGTTTATTTATAGATTTCTATGTTTTCATTCCACGTTCATTCCCAGATTTCCTTTATTTTGTTTCCTTTTCTGTTTACTACCCTTTTTAACTTCATTTTCACTCTCCTTTCATCATTTTCTCTTTAATTAATGTGCCTCTGCATCCTTCTTTAATGTGTTTATCCTTCTTTCTTTCAAGTATTTCCCTCCTTTGATACCTTATTTCACAGTCCCTAATACATTTTTCTCCCTCATCCCCAGTTTCATCCTTCCTTCTGCTGCATTTTCTTATCTCTCTGGTACTTCTTGTGTTTTTTCCTTCATTCCCTTCATCCAAATACTCATTCTGTGGAGTCATTGCCTCATTAATTTTACATTAAACGGTGGCATAAACACATCCTCTTTACTTCCAGTTTTGTGTCACTCTGAATTATGAGAAGTCAATACTCTTCAGGCTTATGAATAGTGCTTGTGGAGGTGTATGTGTTGTGTGTGTGTGTGTGTGTGGGTGTGTTAAGTTTGACTGGCGTCTGGGGAGGATGTGATTAAAAGCTGGCTCAGTCAGTTTAATAATGCATGGTGTCGATGACCATTCATTTACATCACTGATCATTGAACAGCATGTCATCTCGCCTTACATTTCCGCTCACAGCATACTAGAAGTCATACATTTTTCCTTTTTTTTAATTGTGAAACTTTCTGGGCAAGACTGATAGCATTTCAAGAAAAAAGAACTCCACATTTGAATGCTTTTAATTGTCTTAAACCTGTGATATCCAGTGTATTCCAGGAGGATTGTGTGATGAAGAGCTGTCATTTTCAGTTTTTAGTTTTTTGTATATCCTCTTTACCTCCACCTGGCTTGACCACTTCTGCTTTATTCATTGAGATATTCTTAGATGATTGGCCTCCACCATCTTCCACCGCACAGTTGAAGAGCTTTTTGATTTCTTTCAGCTTGTCTGCATTTCACTGTGTCACTATGGAAGCAAAACGGAACTAGACCTAAATGTTTTTCATAAAAGCGGAAGGGATAAACAATCTGAATGTGTCATTATGGCTTATTTTTTTTTGTCACAGCGTCAAAGTGAATGTTTTCTCTTTCATTTCCTCAAAAGGACTTTAAGCCCTTTTACTTCGCAGTGAGAAATCTTAACAGCAGTGATTTCACACAGAGGCTTCTTGGGTCTCCGTGGGTCTGTGCTTGGTTTGGTAATCCACCTAAGACTTTATTTGAAGAATATAGTGACTTTATTTATAGAAAACAGGTTTTCACTTGAAGCATTCAACTGGAATGTGAACAGTGGATATACCAACACATCCTCATCCCAAAACAACAGAATAGATCTATTTCCAATGACTCCCAAAACAACCTATATGAGTGTTTCCAAAACCCTCTAGAGGAAGGATGGGGATCAGAAGAACGACTCACAGGACCATTTTATAATATTATGATGTTTTATGGTGTGACAATGCTGTGGTTAAGGTCTGGTTAAGTTTAGGCACAAAAACCACTTGGTTAGGGTTAGAAAAAGATCATGCTAACTATCTAGACTTTAGGGAGAGAGCCAGAGAGCCAAGTATTTGTATTTGTATTTGTATTTGAATAAAAGTGGAAAGAGACTTAAAAATCCTGTTTTTGTTTCTATCATGCTTTTAATTTTAGAAAATGAAAGTGTCACAATAAGTGCTCATGAATAAACTACCTTATGAAGGAGGTCCCAATACCGAGTCTCAAACTGCTAACTACTGAGCTAAACTACTACTACTACTGAACTTTACTCATCACCTCATTGCAGACAGTCCTCTACCTATTTATACACCCATAACACAGAGACAGCACAGCGTGTAACATGTAGGGAAGAACTTCAAAGGTGATTCTTGCTTTGTACTTTTCATTTAATCCATTTTTTACAACCGAACTTTGTGGAAAGGAGAAGGGGAACAACAGGTTATGGAGTGCTTGTAAGCACTTTGTGTGTGTCATTTGCTCAGCTTTTATCTCTGGGGAACAGCCCCAAATAAGCAAATGTGCGTCATGTAGCAGGTGGATGTGACTCCCCTCGTTGAGACCTGCTAATAGACGTAACAGTGGAGCAGAGGACAGAGACGGAGACTTTTTCTTCCCAAAGACAAATAATTTTAAAAATACTTGTATGAAACAAATATTCGTAAAAAACCCCCCACTATTTGTGCTTTGCTGAATAATGTATTTGTATTCGGGCACACCCCTACTAGCCATCCCCCCTACCTGCCCCCTCCTGATAAGGAGGTCACCTTATATTGATGTTACCTGAACAGTGTCACTTCCTCGGTTCATAATTATGACTGCCAGATGGCGTAAACATAACCATAAGTTGTTTTTGCCAGCCTGGATTTTAGACCTATACCGTTGGTTTTTTTTGTGAGGATGGGCTGGATATACAGTAGAGAGTGTTTCTCCCAGTATTTTAAAAATCAAAAGTCTGACCATTTCCACAACAGACGATCAGATATAACACCTATTTCTGCTAAAGTGTGTAAAACTGTTTTATTGCAAAGTGTTTTAGCAGTAAAACAGACACATTTGCTCTTCAATCCTGAAAGACTGACATCACAAAACCGTTGATGTTTGGATTTGCAATTCTTCTTTTTTAATCCTTATGACGTGTTGTTGTTGACATGTGTATTTGTTTGATTTTTGTGTGTGTTTCAGTGTGTGTGTGTGTGTGTGTGTGTGTGATTTCCTGGTTCTTTAAATATATTGAGCTGAGAGAGTGTTAGTCAAACCTTCTCTCTTGGCTGATAAAGAGTTCATCACTGCTTTGATCCAACTTCTAACACACACACACACACACACACACACACACACACACACACACACTGGGTGCATATACACAAATACTGATAACTGCATATACACACACACACTTTAGCAGACAAACCTCCTCTGTTTAATTACCGTTAGGTTCACAGATATGCATCAAACCCAGAGGGAACTCATTTCCTTTGCTGACTCCAGTTTTGTTTTTCAACTTCAACACATAATTTGAATATATAAAGAATATATTGGTCACCTTAAAGGGGACCTATCATGCTTTATGTGATTTTCTGTTGATACTGTTATAATGTCAGATGTTAATCATGGTCAAAGTTCTTAAGTATATAAAAATGTTCCCTGCCGAGGCTTCAACCTGTTCTGAACGCTCCGTTTGCAATGTTACCTCTACTTCCTCCTTATGATGACTTCAAATTGTTCACACATGCCCACAAATGACCGTCTGTTCCATAGTCTGTGTCGCTAAAGTTGTTCCACGCGTTGTTCACATTGTCCACTAACATATTTCAGATTGGATTTGGGCCTGAACATGTTTTTGAGAAGAAGGAGAAAAAGAAATGAAATTCTACTGCTACTCTTTGTTTATGTAGCTTCCAGAGCCGCTGGAAGTCTTCCTAGAGCTAACCAATCAGAACAGAGCTTATCAGAAGGAGGGCCTTAAAGAGACAGGAGCTAAAACAGCCTGTTTCAGACAGAGGCTGAACTGAGAGGCTGCATAAAGGGCCAGTATAAGATAAATACGTTTTTTGAACTGTAACTCATGCAAACATATTCGAGTAGAGCCCCAGAATATAACTATATAATATATAGACATGTGCATTAATATTTTCATATAAAACTTTTGCATTATGTACCTTCCATCTAATATTTTTTTTACAATTATAATGCAGTTATTTGACAGCCACAAAGGCTGTACTGGAAAAAAGTCACACTATATTCTTGTAAAGAATTATTAGAGCGTAGAAAAGGCATTAGTGTTGCTCACAAAAAGTCAAAAGGCTGTTGTACTGCAGGTTATAGCTTTGGCCTAAAATGCATCATGCTAAATTTACCAGTGAACACAGCTTTCACCCGTTCTTACACATCTTCATCTTCTTTATTTATCAAGCTTCAGTTCCTCCTTTAGAAATGATTATCACCATCATTCCATATTTTCCTTTTCCCTACATTTTTTATCTTTCCCTCATCATCAATCACTGTCTTTTGTCCATACTTCCCAGCATTCCTCCTGCTCTGTCAAGCCTTCCCCCTCTCTCCTCTCCTTCCTTCCTTCCTTGGTTTGTTCCATTCATTACTATTCTGAACACCACCGACTGCAAGGCAGATAATCTGACGGACAAAATGGCTGCCATACTATGTGTATGTCTCCACATGTGTTTGTATGTGCGTGTATGAGCCTGTGTGTGTGTGTGTGCAGGTGAAATAGCAGCTCTAAAATGTGTGTTTGAGTGTGTAGTTATATTAGTGTGTGTGTGTGTGTGTGTGTGTGTGTGTGTGTGTGTTGATGTGAAAGGCCACAACAAGGCAATTCCTCTTCTGTCGCTGGAGTCCATTAAGTGTGCGCCTTCTATGCCTGCAATGTGTGCATGTGTGTGTGCATGTGTGTGTGTATGTGTGTGTGTGTGTGTGTGTGTGTGTGTGTGTGTGTG
Source organism: Thunnus maccoyii (assembly GCF_910596095.1). NCBI lineage: Eukaryota > Metazoa > Chordata > Actinopteri > Scombriformes > Scombridae > Thunnus > Thunnus maccoyii. The sequence continues at coordinate 8,740,361 of NC_056546.1, read as the reverse complement.
CATGTGTGTGTGCTGTTTGTTTGTGTGTGTTCTCTGACAAATGCACTTTACTGTTGCACAGGCAGCAGGGCACTTCGACTGAAGGGTGCATTTGTTTGTTTGCTGGTGCATGTGTGCAAAAGTTACTAAGACAGGTGGTGTGTGTGTGTGTGTGTGTGTGTGTGTGTGTGTGTGTGTGTGTGTTCCTTCCTGTGCAGTGAGGTGTGTCTTATGAACTGAAAAATATTTTTTGGGAAGAATTTGGAGCCCCCTGTTCCTCAGATAATAATTTTCTACACAAACATTTTCAGATAAAAACCAGATTCAGACAACAACCGTGACAATATGAGAACAACATGTGTAAAGATCCATGTGGTTATTAAAAAAGAAATCACAATCAACCCACCCAAAAGGCCATTTAGGTAGGGTTAGGGAAAGATGACTTACTTTTTTATTATTAAACACAGTTCTTGTTGTATTAACAGTGAATGTTGGCATTAAATGTATTTTGCTAATGCAGAATGTAAATGCATTTGTAACTTGAGACATGTCTTCTTGGTCAAATATCTCATTTATACTTAATCACCCTCTAATCATGTACAGTGCCAGTCAAAGGTTTGGAAACACTTTGTCATTCAAGGGAATGGGAAGGTGTGTCCAAACTTTTGACCGGTACTGTATGTCCATGATCTACCTCTCGCAATAGGCGGTCTATATAAACATTTGCTGCTCATTCAGTCTGCCTATATTATAGGCATATACCTATTATTCTTTTTAATGTGTTCATGTTCATCAAACGTTGTGTATCTCTGGCTCTCAGACTAAAATGAATATTGTTGCAAGAAATAGTTAAAACCTCGATGTGAGTGTCCTGACTAAAACACATTTTCGGTAGAGCAGTTAGCTATCAAATATCAAAAAAAGAGTATGCGTTAAAGATGCATTTGAGACAGATTGAAATCTGATTGCTCAGACCACCTCTGTCTAGCTAGATACCGAAAAGATGCATCCGTCTCTCCAGGACACATACATGATCTTTATTTCCCCCAAATGTAACTTTGGAAATGCATTCTTTGGAAATAGCTGAAAACTTAAACTGAGAGGATGCTGAAATTAGCTGTTGTTGTCCCTGCTGCATTAAAACTACAGAAAAAAAACAGCTCCAGTGATTGTAACACATACAGAAGGTACAACGAGCCACGAGCATTTATCTGAATGATATGAGAGAGCATCGATCTCTATGGATGAGGGAGCATAAGCCAAAAAACTTTTCTAACTTCCAGGTTTGCCTCTGCATTGTGTGGCCCACTGCACATACACATTATTTTAATATTTCAACAGCTTTTTAAATTGCCTGCTCTTTCCTTATTCTAAATTTTGCTCAGCACCTTGAGCTGAATTTTATGTATGAAAGGTGCTATATAAATAGAGTTTATCATTATTATTAATGTTTCCGCTGCTGGCCCCAACGCACACATTCACCCCTTAGACTTTACATTGATATGACGTCACACACTTTAAAATTGCTTTAATATGCTCTGAAAAAGTTTATGAATATAAAGCCCATGTGGAAAAAAATCATAATAAAAAGAGTCATCATTGTAAAGGTGCAAAACAGTTGCATCAAAAAGCAGGAATTTATATGTGTAAAACTGCTTCATCTTCCATAATGGCTGCCTCATACCTCGTTATGTGTCACATCATAATATATAAAGGTGAATGGTTTCAGCGATTCAGTCCTTCTCCTTTCATAGCAAATTAAAGTAGGTTCGCGAGACCTCTGAGGCGTCGTCTGCCTGAGGATGTAGACGTGTGTTGCTTCTGGGCAGATATGAGACATCCTGGAGTCCTGGAATCAGTAAGCAAGTGTGTTAAAATGTAAAAAGCATGTTAAAAAGTAAATCAAGATGCATGAGGCATTATTGAGGAGGTTCTTCTTAACCTGACTGTCCTTGACAAATTAAATCATTGATAACTGCTGTGATAGGCCCCTGTTGCACTGGATTAAGGGAAATGTTCTTTCAAATGATCTGAAGCTGCCACTGCATGTACGCTACAGAAACGCCCAGATTGATATCACTTACAACAGTAATTGTATTTGACCCTGGAAACGTTTCATTTGGGGAAAATGGTTCATTTGTAGTAACATACCTATGTGGTTTCTGAAACATGAAATCATGGCATGGTGTAAAACATGGCTGTCTATATAGTCAACAATGGAAAAATAATTATTGTAAAAGAGATATGCTTTTAAAACACAAAGTCCCTGCATGCTCATATAGGTGTTTTCACCTATTCTGGCTTATTAAACCTCTGCTCAGGTTGAAATTGGGCAGAGTATTAATGGACTAGACCTTTTCCACAGAAGACATTTTGATATGTCAGAGCAGAAGAAGCACCGGTGGAACTGATACAGTAATATTAACGATGGCTGAGTGCATGGAAGCCACCATGCACTATACCAGAATTGGTATGGTGCATGGTGGGCTTCATGAATTTGGAAAAACTCAATGGGATTCAGTTATCATAAAGGTTATCAACTGCACCAACAAGAATGATACGAGTAAACTCTTAAACTCTCCCACCCTAACCCCGTGTCTAGACTACAAGCGTAGCATGAGCAGCACGTCAGCAGAGCAGTAGGAGCAGCGTGTGCTCCGTCTGTGTGTCTACACTGGAGGTGTTCGGGTGTAGGTGTTGAGAGTAGGTCAGAGTGCTGAGAGTCCAATACACATGACTGTAGCGACGTGCATAAAATGGAGGAAAACAGACTTACACCCGTGAGATGCAGTTGAGGCGTGAGCCTGTACGGACCCGGTGCAGACAGCTGCATAGACTAAAATGAGAGTGTATCTGTTGCATGTGATGTGCACTTGAAAAACAAGTCTGACACACTTGCTGTCTAGACACAAGGTAAGACTAACTTCAGCCCTCCAGGCTCTGACAACAAACTCAGACTCAGCAATAAATGTTTGCATCAAAGTTGTTGGCAAAAGGTTGCGCTGGTTGCTGGATGACCGCAACGTGACCTCATCTGGCGAGGTGCTGGGGTGGCGAAACACATGATTACTTGTAACATGAATATCTCTAGTGTGTTATAGTATTATAAACCACTGTGCAGTGTTTTAGTGTCTGACAAGCTTTAAAACTCCAGGATCTGTTTCTCAAACTGGACTTACTGGATGTCTCACTGGTATCTATAAAAAAACAGTCCTCCACCAATGCTGCCCATTGCATTGTTTTAACACAGGACTGTTTTCGGAGAGAGGTCAATCAAACCATCTGCACTTGCCCACACGCTACTCAAAAGAGATCTAATGAGGCAAAATAAGTGAAAACACCTGTGTGGGTGGACCATAGGTGTGTAGAGCATTTAAATTTTCAGGATAAAGGATAAAGTCAGCATATTAATACAGTAACACTGCTTGCTTAAACTTGCACAGTTAAAAGTCTATGCTGGTAAGACTGTTTTTCCCACCTCGGTAGGGTTAGGGTTGAATCCTCTTTTAACTTTCCACTTTCAACCATAAATCAAGCTAATTAAATTAGTCTCATGAGCTATGACTGCATTAAACTACAGTTTGTTGCTGGAGCAGCCTGAAGGTTGTTGCGGCCTAAATCACAGAAACCCCACCGAGTAGAGAGTCTCACAATGACTGACTTACATGCTACAGATTTGCCCAATTTACTCAAAAATTCTAGTGTGAACACAAGCAGGTAAACATCTCTGCCCCGCAGGTAGTGGGAATAAAACACAAACTGTCTTATAAACAGAAACCAGAGTGCTCACATCAGAGAAATCTATGAATAAGTTTTTGTTTTGTGGTTGTAAATTTGGGACTTCATAGTGCTGCTTTGTTTGCAGACTGGGTAATGCAATGAAAATGCATCAGGTACAGAAATACCGTATTGTTTTTCTCTGCTCTGAATCATATTTCCCATGGCTTTATACTCTGTAAGCAAACATACAACATATTAATACAGAAGCTCATTCATAAAGTACAAGAAATCTCCATATCTCCAATCTTTATAGAGGTAGAGGTTAGTATCCCGCCTTACACACACACACACACACACACACACACACACACACACACACACACACACACACACACACACCTTCTGTCCACATGTTTCTTCAGTAAAATATGAGGACAGGATGACTTTGTCTGACCGTGAGGACATAAAGTGTGTGTGGGTGGAAGATGAACCACACGCACACACACACGCACACACACAAACACACACACACGCACATGCACATACTCTATCTGTCTGAATGAATTTGCACACTTGCACAAACAAACAAATGCTCCCTTCAGTCCAGGTGCCCTCTTACCTGTAAAAAAGTAAAGTCTTTTTGTCAGACAAGAAAAAAATGATGCACACACACAAACAGGTTGCAGCCAGTGACAGCATTTGAACCTTTGAAGAGTTTTGTCTGCTTTGTGTCTGTTTGTGTTTATTTGATATGATGAACAGTTAGATGACAGTTACTAGGCTGCGGACATAATCAAAAGGAAAACACAGGTTTTTTTGGTGCGTATTTTTGTATCTTTTTTATGTCTGCAGCCACTCTGTTCTCCTGTGTGTTTCTTTCATAAAGTAATAATGGGTGGCCATGTGGCATAATTTAAGATGTAGATTATGAGTTTTGTTTTTACAAGCACATGAATAAATCATTCTTACATAGATTCTGTTGCTTCCCTAAAGCCGAAAATCCTAAACATTATTATTCCAGTGTTACCCATTGAGATATATTGAATGTTTCCATTTGATCTCTGCTTGTCAACTATTATTATAAGTCCTCAACTGTTGACAAAGGTTGATAAAGAATCATAGACTGCTTACTGTGCCTTTAAATATACACTTTTGGTTACACCTAATTTTATGCTAACAGGCACAAATTTTAAACAAAGTTATTGCGTGCCATAATATCTTTTTCAAGTCTGTCTTAAAACAATAGTCAGCTTTCCATGTGAACATTAAAACAGATTTTTCTTGCTGTAATGATTCCTCCTGTTTATACTGACCATTAGAAGATTCCCTCTTAATGAGCTTGCAATGTAAGTGATGGGGGACAAAATCCACAGTCCTCATTTTTTGCAAAAATGTATTTAACATTTATCCGAAGATAATGAGGCTTAAGCAGACCAGGTTAGTCAAATCAAGAGGATGCCTTCCAAAGTTACAGTTTTCCACAGACAGTGTTTCCTCTTTGAGCTGCAGTGGAAGGATATTAACAAAAAGAGGGACTTTGATACTAAAAAGACTAACAACTAAAAAGTAACTTTGAAATATATCCACTTGATTTGACTAATATATTAGTTTCAGATAAACTTTTAAATACATTTTTTTGCAAAGAGTCCCCCATCACTTACATTGGAGCCACATTAGGAAGGAATCTTTTAATGGCCAGTATGAACAGGAGGAATTATTACAACAGGCAAAACCTGTTTCATGCTTCATTTGGGCACCTTAAGAAAGACCTAAAGACATAAGAAAACATATCCTTTAATGACAGGTGTGCCATTAGATCCAATGAGCCAGAAACACTGCACTCTTTCTCCCAACCTCACAGTTTGTAGAGTGTAAACTTGAGAGGGACATAGTGTGAATACATTTGTAAATAAAAGAATAAAGGAGAGGAAGTCAGAGGAAGTTTAATTTATTCAAAACAGGTTGGGTTATTGTGCACTGAGCTTCTGGCACTGGCTGGGTAACCTAGATGGGAAATGCAGTTGTGGACATTGAGACACTGATTCTTAGATTGTCAGAACCTCCTACACAGTTTTTTTTTTTTTACTGTGACTATTTCAGATGACTCAGATTAAGGTATTTCAAGCTTTCATTGCCCTTCAGACAGAGTAAGTTCTAGCAGGATTGGAACCGCTAACCCTGGCAGCTTTGGTGGCTTGCTCTACCCACTGAGCTGCGGAAAGTAGATGGGCTAAACGTTGAAGCAGATGAAAGTACGGAGGCGATAACTAAAGAGGAAGGGTGATGGAGTCGGTGAACCAACCAAAGCTAGATACAGGACTTAGAGAAACATGTCAGTAACTGTCTCAGCAACTCCATCAATACAGATCTCTTTGGAGTAAAGTGTGTGTGCGAATGTGTGTGTGTGTGTGTGTGATATATTGACGGGGCAACAAAGTAGCGATCTTCACCAAAAGTGTTATCGAGCTCCTTACTTGCCTGTCTATGTGTGTACTTGTTTTTACTTATGCAGGTTTGTGTGTGTATGTACAAATGTTGACTTGCTTTTATGGGTGTGTAGTTAGGCTAGTGAATGTGTGTGTGTGTGTGTGTGTGTGTGTGTGTGTGTGTGTGTGTGTGTGTGTGCGTGTAGTTAGGGTTGAGGTCAGTAAATGGAAAGATGGATTATTGATCTTCAACTCCTACAAAGCAGAGAAAAAGCAACCAAAAGCTCCATCTTCATTCAGCCTCACGCACACACACACACACAAGTTCAGACTTTCTGTCTCAAAATGCTGTCAATGAGTTGTGATGATGGAATTATTTTGGAAAGAGCGGTTTTGGCCGTGGCGCTGAGATTGCCACACCAGCAGATTACAGAAAATGTTAATACAGACTCAATGTAGGATTTGTAAAAAAGGGACATGAGGGTCTTATCAACGTGGAACCTTGACAGTTTACGAAGGCGGAACAGTCGTTGCTGCCCCTTTTTGCAAAGCATCTCTGAGTTGGAGTTAAAATCAATTTATTTTCAATCAAGCTACCGAGCTACTTGTATGTTTCTACCACTTCTACCACCTACCCCTTGATGGTAGTGCTCTGCCCTATCACAGCAATGTACAAAATCATCTACAACAGGACCATGATCGTTTTCATGGGTGTGGAGGAGACTGACAATAGCAGAGTCATCTGCAAATTTTAAAATGTGTCTGTTGTCATGCTGGCTGCGGCAATCGTCAGTATAAAGACTGTAGAGGAATGATGAAAGGACACACCCTTGAGGAGACGCCATGGATGATGACATTTGCTCTGAGTTCTGTCACTGAAAAGTCAAGAACCCAGCCCACTATGTTAAAATTAAGGTCAACGTTTTTTTAAGAGCTTGTCTACTAAAATGTGTTGAATTGTATTAAAAGTGGGTGAAAAATCAATAAAGTCCTAGCATGTGTTTTACTACCTTTTAGTGTTTGAATAACAGGTTTGGCAGAGTGGCAGTAGCATCTCCTACCCCTCATTTAGCCCTACAAACAAACTCTAGCTGGGTCAAGCAGGTCAGGGCAGCTGGTCTGAAGTTATTTAGTACTTTTGCCACTTGGAAAACTGTAGACTGTTTCCAAACTTTTGGCACTCTGTTGATTGAGGGACGGCTGGAAAATGTAATGAAAAATGGGACCTGGTGGCTCTTCACACAGCTGCCTATATTGTCAGGCCCGGGGCTTTTCCTAGCTTTGGAGTGTTTAAATGTATTGACCACAGCACATTCATCAAAAGGGGTGGGACCACTGTCAGATAGGTTGGTTTTCTGCTCTAGAATGACATTCCTGAAATTGGAGGTGTCAAACCTCAGGTAAAACTTATTGACCTGTGGTCCAAGCTGTTTGTCATCTATTCTATTCAATTTTCAATTCGATTTTATTTATATAATACCAAATCAAAACAGAAGTTATCTCAGGGCACTTTTCTCATAGAGCAGGTCTAGACTGTATTCTTTATTTAACAGTGACGCAACACTCTCCCATGAGCAAGCACTTTGCAACAGCGGCAAGGAAAAACTGCCCTTTAACGGGAAGAAACCTCAAGCAGAACCGGACTCTAGGTGGGCGGCCATCTGCCTTGACCGGTTGGGTTGAGAGAGAAAGAAGGAGGGAGGGGGAGAGGGGAGAGAGACACACAGAGAAAGCCATGTCTCTGTAATCATTAGTAAACACACATCTCTAAATTCGTGCTGAAATTGTACATTGGCTTGCAACTTGCCAGGTTTATTACAGAGAGACTGTGCGTTTGATAGTATGGTGGAAGGCAGGGGAATATGGGAGAAATTGTTTTCCCAGTCTATGGGGTATGCTACCTAGCTTACCTTATTTCCTGGTCTTCCAGGGTAACTCTCTGGTAAATTCCCCCTTTCCACTTGATTGATCAGCAAAACAGTTGAGATTGGAAAAGATTAGATCCAAGGGAGGGTTGTTGAACCGAAGGTTATTCCACTGCAGGAGGAAGTCTCTGCTGCATTGGATGTGCGTTGGGTTGGGTAACTCATTCAGAGTTTCCACAAGGTGTAATGCTGTCCACAGTAAAAACAATGCTGTCAGCTCCATTGTTTTACATTAGGACAGTGTTATCAAATCATTGTATTCAGTGCGTAAAAATAAGCAAACAAGCAAACACAAAGTCACACATCACTTGCTGCCAGTCGCTGCATGTGCATGCGCCCTCCTTGCATCAGCTCATACCTTTCACATATTTCCTCTTTCCAGAAACAGCAACTCTGCAATTTCATTTTGCTTGTGGCCACCTCACCACGTCCATCTCTCCCCCACTGCAACCCTGCATGAATTCATTTTTGTACCTCAATCTCGATTTCTTTTTTTCCAGTTTATATTATCTCTCCCTCTACTTGTTTTGGAGACATACTCCCTCGCTATTTCCTTTCCTGCTTATCTTTTCCTTACTAGATACCCTAATTTCTCCTTCCCCTTGTGCTTTGATCTTCAGACCATCCAAACCATCTCTCCTTCCTTTCATCCATCAAAAATTATCTCTTCCCTCTCCCTCTCCCATTTCCATTCATCTTGTTTCTTCTCTATCACTCATCCCTCATTGCCTTCCCTCCATGATTTCCATCCATCATCCCTTCTTTTTATCCTTATTTCAATCACATACTGTACGGAGAAGGTTCCCTATAAATTTGTTTCCTAAAGAAACCTGAGAATCATTAAAGGCATCCTGTAAACAAACAGTTACAGTTATGTTTAGATTCAGGGTTTCTTATCAAAATTAATTGTACATACTGCTATCATTGAGGTCTGGCATATATGTTGAATGCATTTCCTTCTTCATAAAACATTTGCAAAGCCAATTTTTGAATATTTTAAAATGTGCATTGTTTTTCATCAATATTAGCTTGCAGTCTTCTCCTTCACCACCAACTGTTCATCAGTGGAATAGCCTGACACCGGCAGCGGTAGATTTGATGTTGTAAATGTACAAAGTAAATGTTGGTTTGTCAGGATCCACCTTTACAGTTGATACTGCCATGTCATCTAACTTAATCACCTCAATACATAATGTAAAGATGTGTAGATATAGCAACCCTTTTGTATGCAGTATAAATGTGTAATTTTTGCCTATTCTAAAGATGGTATATTTGAATATTTCTGAATACTGGGGTCCCTGAACAGTCTTGGAATTGCATACATTTGATATAACTGAAAAACTGAGACTGTTGTGGATTCAATGATTCCAATTGCATTCATGTGTGATGATGTTGGTCCCCACAGTAGCCATTTCATTGTAGTGAGACCTTTCTTGAAACTTGATCTCACTGTATAAAATGACCTATTATAACCTCTAGGAATTATCACAACCACAAACTAGAGACCTAGGGCATTCAGAGGATGTATGGCTTTCCGAGGTATATTGACAATACCCTTATTGTCAATATACCTATGTTTCTGAGCAATTTTTAGAACAGAAATGCTCGCCATCCAATTGCAGAAAAATTAAATTCTTACAGAAATCTCCAAAAATTTTTGATACCAAATCACAGCACACATTTTTAAATGGTGTTCCTCAAGGTCTTGGTGTCTTAATGTGGTATTTTGGAGGTACTTTTGACCATTTGTGACCATTAAATTTTGCACCAAATCTGTGTAACAAATGATATCAAGCCAAAAATTGCTGCAACAATTTATGAGACAGAACTGAGCATGGGAATGGCCGTCATATACTTCCATCATAATGTTATAAGCCCTTATACACTCTAAAATTTCAAAATTTGAATAGGCACCTAACCAAAACACAATGTTTATTACATATTTATTACTAGAAAGATTGATACACAATGCTGAGCTGCATCTCATATTAATCCTCAGGTTTCCAGCTTTCAGATGATATATACCACTTCTTTGTGGCAGATACTGTTGACCTGCTATTTCCCCCCAAAGATCTCCTGCTTCCCCCCTGAAAAAGACAAAAATGGGTTTATGGTAGGGAAGGGGGAGTGGACAGGGACACTGCAGCACAATGCAGGCAGTACCTGTGTGTTTGTGTCTGTGTTAGCCAGTTGAGGATGATGGATATTCCCTTCAGCGACCTCGGTTTCACTAACAAAGCTGGCAAACCAAGCAATGACTGGCCTCATTGTGTAAACACTAACATTAATTTCCTCTGAATGCAACCACTGTTCAGGAGCCACAAGTAATGGATTGCTTATAGGAGGATTATACTAATCTGATCACAAAAATAGCAAACTATTGAATTTCCTAAAAGTAATTACATTTTGCAGATACAAGAAACTTGTTTACTTGAGGATGTGTGTAAGAGAACTACTCCAGAAGACTGAAATATAAATGGAAAATGCCTTCATGCAAGATACAAGATGCCACTATCATAAACATTTGGAAGGAACATTTACTTTCAATTGCAGTGTTTAAATATGTGCAGTCTTTCTGTTTAAGGTTTTTATTAGCTAGAAACTTTGTTTTTGTCTTCCATTGTTTTCCTCTATCATTCAATTCAACAATCATTCAATTGTTGAGATATGGTGACACACAGGCATAGATGAGTATGTGAGTTACTGTCAATATTCTACATCTTATCTTAAGTTATCTTTTAAGGAACATAAATTACAATAATGGAAAAAAAGACAACAATATATCCTCGTGCATCCTCCATTTGTTGCATCCTATAAAGTTCCTATAAATAATTCAACACCGAAGGTCTCGCCTTAGTTCTTCAGGGTGAGTAGCATCACTAAACACCAGTCAGAATAGATATTATACATTTATTATACAGCTGATCAACAACAGATGAACCCAAAAGATTGCAATTATAAAATGCTCTCAGATGACCTTGGTTTCACCGCCAAAACAGGCCAACAGAGCATGTATGATCAGAGCTACTCAGAATGTATGTGACAACACTAATGCAACTTTACAGGTCTGATTGCACTGGCAGTAATTCAGCATGGCAGCATGTTTCATCTGAGTTAAAGTGACCTACTCTTAAAATTACAATAAGATGGTGTCTCATGTGCAATGGCCTTATGGAGAATGACAAGGAGATAATCGAATTCCTCATCCGTTTCTTGGGCTTTCTTGGGCATCTTCAATACATGAAAAAAGTATATACTATTATTTTAAATATACTCATATAGAAATTGAGGTGTATTTTATTGGTTAAAAGGTTTGTAGTTCTGAGCATCCGCATAGTTTTACATAATTTTTTGTGTATTTTGTATATCAATTGGTATGGTTTTGTGTTTATGTTCTTGTAAGTTGTTTGGTTGAAAGATGCACAGATTTGAGCATTTTGCTCTCATTCACATCTTTTGACTGTGCTAAAGGATTTGATCCCTGATTGATTCTGGACGTGTTGTGCTTCCATGCTAGACTATCTTCGGGCGGCACTGATAAACAAATTAAAACCAGAGGGAGAACAGAGGGAAAGAGTATTCATAGCACTATCTCTTCATCATTTTGATACTATATTTAATTTAAAAAGCAGCTAATTCCCGTTTGTCCTGGTGATTTAGATATTAAGAACATTCCGCGTGTTTCTATTTTTAATCAGACTTAATATTTGTTTGATTCGGATGAACATCATTATCCAGCTGATGTTTGCATCTGAACTATGTATCTAACTGCTTTCTAAGATCTTCTGTGTAGCTCAGAAAGTCCTGAAAATTGAGCTGATTAAGAAGCAGGTTTGGTAACATCTGGACCTGGACCTAGATGTCTAGAACAACAAAGTCTTCACACGCACATCCCAGAATGTGAAGAGGAAAACATATTATCATATTATCAAATTACCATGTTAGATTGAAATTTTGATATTTAAAAAAATAGTCTGCTGTTCATCAGGAAAACATGATTAGTGTGAGTCTGTGATTTATGTAACCACACACACACACACACACAGATGCAAGGCCATGGTTTCCAAGGTCACCCACAACCCACACACATACTGACCAATGACAGCTCCACTGGGAGAGCATGTGACCTCTTTGTCTTTCTTTCCTTCTCTCTCTTATATCCACTCCCTCATTTACATATTGCCCGGCATCTCTCTCTCATTCTCCCCCTCTCACTTTCATTTTGCGAGGCCATCTTCAAGGCTGTGCGTGTCAGGCTCTACTAAGCGGACTGCCAGAGAGCAGCGCTCCCCTGTCACCGGAGCTTACCATGATGAATGAGAGAGATACAGGGGGGAGAGAGAGTGAGGTAGAAGGACGAGGGGGGGTTGTCGGTCTGCCGAAAAGACGAGGGAGGGAGAGATATAAGAGCAATGAATCAGAGTGAGAGAGAGAAAGATGTTAACGGGATAGGATGAATGAAACTCACACATTCACAAACGCACATTTAGCAGGCTTGCACATTTTCCACAAGGGGGAGCTGTTAGCTGTTGGGAAGCTTTTCTTTGCACTCTTAATGGGTGATGAAATTATGAACCTATCACACAAATGCAGGGATGTTTGGTTTTGCTAATTTTGCGTTTTGGCTGTCTGGGGCGAATAAACAGCTGCAAAATACACGCAAATGAGGCAAAGTGAAAGTTTGCTTTGCATTCGGAACACGCCTTTAAAATTTGATCATTATGATGAAATACCAATATTAAAACTAAAATAAACATTGTTTGCTTATTTTTCAACTCCATTTTGAGTTACAAACCAAATGTGTTTATTAATTTTTTGTTGTCCACCAAAATTTTCTTTTGCAGCGTGTATGTATTAGGTTATTTTAATTTCTTTATGTCTTGTTGTTCGTTTGCTTGTGTTTTCTTAAGTCGTAATGTGTTGAGCTCTCCCAACTACCATATGTAAGCCTTGCTAAGTTCTGTGCAGGTGTCCTGTAGCGCTAAAGGAGTTAAAAATCTGAACTCAGTTGGTGGCGTAACAAGCTAACAATTACTGCTACATTTCTTCGTCTGCGTCCTGCAATTTATTATTCCATTTATGCTGCAAACCAGCATAACAGTGATGTACTAAAATGTCAAGTTTTTTGAGGGAAGAGAAATACAATGCGATCCTTTAACCAAGAATGCCATACAGGGCATGCACGGGTCAACCTGTACAGACATCACAAGTTTCAACACCAGCTGCTCTAAATATATCTCTGGTAAAACCTGCCCAGCCTCAAGATATATTCAGGAAAAGCAGTATCAGCACACAAAGATATGTTAGAAAGGCTTTGATGACGCACATCAAAAACATTTTCAAGCTGTATTGTGAGAGTGAGTGTCTTTAGATGCCAGGCAGCAGTTTTGTGTTATAACATCTACATTCTGGTTGATTAATTTAATTTTCAAGTAACAGCTGCAATGAGAATACACATTCTTCCACCAAAAGATAATAAAAAATAGAAACAAGATGGTTGAACTCTACTTAGGTTACCAATGCAATGTTAATAGAGGAGAAAAATAATGCATACAGATTTTGGAAAGAATGAATGATGGATGTAGAATATATATGAAGACAAACTGATGCAAGATGAATGCAGACTAAATGTAGGGCAGCATCTGGAAAAATATTTCTGTGTAGATGCATGTCATAAGGCCAACACACAATGTGCATTGAAACATCCACCCACATTGTTTTCTAGGGTATGTAAGGTCGCACATCTGTCTGTATGGTTCATCTGGTGGTGTGCTACAGATGTTAAATGTTGCAATGCTATGCAACATTGCCAGTGTGTGTGTTGCCCTGTTTTCTGAAGTCGTTTCATCTTCCTTGTGTGAGGCCTCATCAGTTCTGGTGAACTGTTAGAACAAATTAAGCCTCATGGATGGGTGCTGACATGTCTTCAACTCTACAACTAGTGCAGCCCAGTACATTTTCATTCAACAACAATCCTATGCTCAGAGATAACTCTGAATACAGTGAATTGCAATAGTCCAGATGTGATGATGTGAAGGCATGTATGACCTTCTCAAGGTCAACACCAGAGAGAAAAGATCACATTTTTGAGATACTCCTCAGTTAGAGGAAGCTTCATCCAATGCTTGATTTCCAAGAGACAAGATATCAGCTGATGTAAGTTGGAACATAAATCTGTGTGTCATCTGCATAACAATAATAATGAATGTTGTGTTTGTAGATAATATGACCTACTGTAAGCATATATAGAGAACAACCGGGGCCCAAGGATGGAGCCTTGGGGGACACCACTGGTCAGAGGGGCCGCTGAAGAAGAAGCATCACTAACGACAACTGAAAAGGTTCTGTTTATATAGCACTATTCTGTTCTATAGTATATAATAGGAGCCCTGCAGATGTAGAATGAATGTAACAGTCCCCAGAAAGATGCAGGATTTATACCAAATTGATGCCTGACAGATGAAAGATAGATACAGAATAGATGTAAAACAGATGTAGAATAGATGCTAAATAAATATGGAACAGATGCAGGTTAGAAATAGTCATCACTATACATTTCAGAGAGTCTGCAAGGCATTAATATATCCACAGTATGACAGTGCTCCAAAACATTTGCTGTAACACAGATTAATTCCATGAGAGAGGCTAATTCACTGTAGTCCAAACATCCAATACCACACTGACTCAGAAGTCTCTCCACATAAGAACAAGAACGCCTCTCTCACTTTCTTCGTCACTTCTCATACATCAACACACAACATTAAGCGTTTCTAAGCCACCTGAGAGTTTCCACAGAAAAGGCCTGGAAAATAGAAATGTCTCTTCCTGCCTTTCTCTGTTGCTGCACTCGTCCGTACCTGCTCTCTCTCTCTCTCTCTCTCTCTCTCTCTCTCTCTCTCTCTCACACACACACACACACACACACACACACACAAGCACAGAGCATTAAACATGGTTGTCCTGGTGTGAAATGAGTGCAGAGTCCATAAAACAGAGAGGAATGGCCTTTGTGTTTTTTTTTTCCTGATGTTTATTACCTTATGATAGGGATGATGCTTTAATACAGTATGACACATACAAATCCAGATTCTGTTCTTGGAGTGAAATTGTTTAAGCGAGAAACAGATCATGGGATCTTTTTTAAGAATAATGTGCACACATTATTTAGGTAAAATATATTCACCCACATACTTTATACATGTTATTTGCTTGCTCTATCCTAAATACTATCAAATCAATGCACATGCAGTGACTTACAGAAATGCTGAAATTCTAATACTTTTCACGCATACATCTCTCTTTCAAACACACAGACACAAACACACACACTCACATGTAGCAGTATGTAAATATTAGCACTACTGCTGTCTCATCCACAGAAGCATAAAATCAGGAAAAGTGACTCTCGATGAAAATTGCATTGAAATTCGCATAATGAACTCTCAGGAATCATTCTTAAAACTGAGAAATGAAAAAGGTGAAATGAAAACTGACACACAACAGAGAATAGGAAGTTAATGAAGTCTTTAGCCTGCTAAACCAATCTCCCATATTTGTTCATTACTCTGCGCACACATGTGCACACAAGCAAAACATAAGGACAAACACTTTGTCACATACAAGGTCATTAACTTTTTCTTTTCATAATATGTAGACACACAAACACAGAGAGTCAGTTTGTGAAAGAGAAACACAAACATATGAAAATATATGCAATTATGGACTTTCTATTCATTGAGATAGTGTATGTAGGAGCCATAAATTGGATGTCTTTTTAACACTTGTAACAACCAACCTCAACAATATTTTATATTTTAAAAGTACTTTTCAGCGGTAAATGGTCCGCATTTCTAGTGTTGAATTCTTTGCATATGCAGACAAGCATTTGCAATTACTGAATACATTCAAGGCCAAAAAAAGGCATGTATGGTAATGACTGGAATGTTTTATGTATGATAATGATTGGCTGCAGAGGGAGAATGTTTAATTATTTTAGGTATGAATTCATATAGCTTCTTACATCTCAGCCAAATTAAGCTATAATAAGGTAGCAGAGTCATTTGAGGGCACAATTTCCATTTGGAGACATCTACTGAAAACTGCTCAAGCCACAACAACTTATGTCTTCACTAATGAGAGTGCTACACACTATTCATGTATGTAGTGCCGTGTATAGTGCATTTAACACTTTGGTACTTAACATCACAGCTGTAAATGTGGGACTTGAGCTAGCCCTAGTTTGTGCCCTTCATGTACAGTATTAGCATACATTCAGTTCACAGAGGTAACTGTCAGCTTCTCTAAAAGATAATTTACCAGCAATGTTTAAAAAACACATATTGTTTTCTGAAGGTATTTCCAGAATCCCCAAAGATTCTTCTAACCATTTGAATCAAAAAATATTCCGTCTGCTGAATTTTAAAAAAGATTTTTAACCTGTTTCCCAAATTGCGCCTCTATTTCCAAATCAAAATAAAGATGGATAGGAAACAGAGACCTGTATTTGGACCCTGGGGAGCTCCTCCCCAGCTCCATACTGCTCGTCACTTCAATATGATCACTTTTCATCACTACTGGCTCCAAAAAAACAAGATTAAACTCAAGACTTTAAAACGGGAGTCCACAAACCAATGGAAGACATCACAGTGGCAATGTCCACTATTTTTATACAATCTATGGTGGGCACCAAGATTAGTGTCATCAATTCAGTATCAAAGAAACAAGCTGAGCAACTCGGCTCACAGCCCCTCCGGATGTCCAGTGTCCGCCGAATAGTGTCAGAGAAATACTGATTTTTAACGTGAAACTGCTTTATGCACTGTTTTTACTGGTTTCAATCACCATGTCGGTTTGTTTTGGAGAGGAGGAGACCACTATGGTAAATTCTGCTACTGGTAAAAACCTCCTGAACGATGAAAACTGAAGGAATCTTAACCAGGAGAAGCTGACTGAAATTATGGCAATGATGTAGTTGTTTAAAATTGAAGTCAACAAGTCCCATGATCCCACACTACTTCAAGATGTCATCAAACTCTGTATTTTGTTATTGTTTTGAATGAGAGACCGCTAGCTGCAGAAATTACATATTGTACCCACACACTTTATCACTGAATAACTTTTAAAATATTGTCTTAATGTGAGTAATGCAACATAGACAGTTTAAATACATACTTGATAGATATGGCAGTCACCCCATGTGAATTTTGGCAAAGGGCATGATTACACCATTTAAGAGTTTAAGAAAATATAAATACAGATTAATCCAGACTCTGTAACTCTGAACATGATGGATTTTGCTAATCTTGGGTTCCTCTTTTTAGGTTTTTATACCAAGAAGAGTAAAAAAGTCTTGAGAGCCTACAGCCATGCTAGCAGCTCTGTGAGGCTGTATTTAGGCACAACAGTGTTTTTAGTGAAATGTCAGCATGGCAACATGCTTGCAACTACAAAAAAGTTAGTAGGATTTTTCCTCTGGGAATGCATCCAATATTTGTTTAACTAGATAGACCAATTGATGACACTAGAATGGCTAAAAACACATTTTTTTATGAGATGCTTATATCTATGTGCCCCACCCTGCTGCACTTTGACTCACTGCTACAGTACAGTACAGCACAAAGATGCTGCTGCACAGGAGTGAAAGCTGATGGAAAACACCTGCTGTGACATCAATGATGGGGGTCCGGCCAGAGGTGCAACCTGTTTGAAAGTGTCAACCCATAAACAGCAGTGACGCAGCAGTTTCCAGCTCTGTGATTCACTGGAAATTTATCACTTGAGAAAAGCTCTGTATTTCTCCCAAAAACATCAACACACTCCTCCTCTGGATGGAAACTGACATCATTTTGTTAACTTTTGTTCACTGATAGTCTTCCTCTGTACTGCTGATTTGCCCACTGTTGTGAATGAGCCACTGTGTCAATGTTTGTGTGCCACAGCTGTGAAAAATAATTTCCTCTTGCAGACAATTAACTACCTAGAATAAAAAGGGAAGATGCATATGTGTCACCACACACACACACACACACACACACACACACACACACACACACACACACAAAGAAGACTCTCCACTCCATCCATAGAGTAATAAACCCACTCTGTGGTGGTATAGAGCTAATTATAGCAGGTTGATATGGCTTTCCGGCTTTAAAATTGAATTCTCTGGCAATCTCTCTCTGTTTCTGGCCATTCCTTCATGGCGACATCACTAAGCCAAAAGTTGGTTGTGTGTGTGTTTACTGATTGGGTGGTCTACACATGTAGAAAAGACGAGGGTGAGTGTGTATCAGGATGAGCTGAGGGGGTGAAGAGTCGATGTCTATGCGTGTGTGACAGAAAGGATGTGTGTGAGCCCTAATTATGTGTGTGTGTAATGAGCAGAAGCATGGTGATATGGTGATTCAGGGTTTTAATTTCAGCTTTAAGATTAACAGCCACAAGTCATGTACTTTTGTTTGTTCCACCTCATTCCATCTTTTCCTTCCTTACTTGTTCATCTTGATACCTGATTCTCATTTTCTTCACCCTATTTGCTTTAACCTCCCTCTCTGTCTCCTGCTACAACCTTTATTTTTCTTCTGCATGGTTGCCCCCCCCAAAAAAATAGATAGATAAGTAGATAGATACTTTATTATTCCCCTTAGGGAAATTCAAGTGTGCAGTAGCTCACACAATCCTTATTAGCATATATAAATATAGATTACAGATAATACACAATAGAAAAAGCACAGGGTTAAAAACCACAATTTCCACCACAGTCCCCAGTGAGTCTAACCTCCTGCCAAGCGCTGAGCCAACCTTATTCACCAGCTTGTCCAGATGTCTAGTATCCTTGTTTGCCATGCTGCCTGCCCAACAGACCGCAGTGTAAAAGGGGACACTTGTCACCGACTGATAAAACATGCCGCATTTTACTGCAGTTGCAAAGGACCTCCTTAGGAAAAAGAGCTGGATCTGACCCATCTGTGTTCAAGGACCAGTCCAGCCAGTTATGCAGATGCACACCTAAGTCTTTGTAAGTCTGCACCACCCCAATGTCCACCCCTTGTATGTTGACTGGCTGAACAGAGGGCTTTGACCTGCCAAAACCCACCACCATCTCCCTGGTCTTAGATGTGTTCAGTAGGAGGCAGTTCTTATCACCCCAGTCACTGAAGGTCTTCATCAGGCCCCTGTACTCCCCTTCCTGCCTATTCCTGGTACATGCCACAATAGCAGTATTGTCAGAGTATTTCTGGATGTGGCAGGACTCAGAGTTGTATATAAAGTCTACTGTTTACAATGTGAACAGGAAGGGAGCCAAAACAGTCCCCTGTGGAGCCCCAGTGCTGCTCACCGCTGTCCTGGAGACACGGTTCTCCAGTCTGATGAACTGTGGTCATCATGTCAGGTAATCTGTGATCCAGGAAACAAAGGAGGGATCCACCCCCATCTCATCAAGCTTGTCTCTAAGTGTGGTGGGTTGGATGGTGTTAAATGTGCTTGATAAATCAAAAAACATAATCGTCATATAACCACCTGGCTCATCCAAATGAAAGTAGGCCCAGTGGAGCACGTAGAGTCTACTCCGATGTGTTCCTGGTACACGAATTGCAGGGGGTCTAGTGCATGTTTGACATGGGGTCTCAGTAGGAGGAGAAGCAGCTCCTCCAGCATCTTCATGATGTGCAATTTGAGGGCCACCGGTCTGTCGTCATTTCGCTTGCCTGGGCGCCCTACTTTAGGTACTGGTACAAGACATGATGTTTTCCACAGAACCAGAACCCTGCCTGTTTGTAGTCTCAGGTTAAAGATCCTCTGGAGAGGCTCACCCAGTTGGGCCGTGCAACCCTTAAGCGGTCTCAGACACACACCATCTGGGCCAGCTGCCTTTCCAGGGCAGGCCTCCCAAGCTTCACCTTCACCTCATCTGCTGTGAAGGACAGGGGGAGGGGGCCCAGGTGTGTAGGGAGTTGAAGCTACAGTGATGGGGGTGCAAACATGTGAGGGAGATGGAGGAGGGGAAGCTGCAGCTGGAGTGCTGGAAAAGTGAACGGGTGAGGCTGTGCAGGCTTGAGCAGGGCAGACATTTTCCTCAATGTCAAACCTGAACTGGATGAGCTAATTGGCCTTGTCCACATCATCCACTGTTGCCTGGCTATTCTTTTTTTTGTAGCCATTGATGGTCTCTGCTGTTGTTGTGCTGCAGCTTTCTCTCTATTTACCTTCTGTAGTCCTCCTTCACCCTGAACTTCACCCTGTCTCCATCAGGCCTCCTTTTTCTGGTTGAGGAGTGTCTTGATGTCACTGGTGATCCAGGGTTTATTATTAGGGAAACAGCGTACAGTCCTTGCTGGTATAACAGTGTCCCTACTGACTGAAGTTAATGTAGTCAGTGGTGCAGTCAACCATTCTGTCAATGTCAGTGTCCATGCTGTTCCCCTGTGACTCCAGCAGTACATTCCAATCCAAGCACTCAAAACAGTCCCTTAGAGACTCGCTGGCCTCTGGTGACCACTTCCTGAATGAGCAGGTGGTTGCAGGCTGCCTCAGTACACAGAGTTTGTAACAAGGCTGGAGAAAGACCAGATTGTGATCTGATCTGCCAAGTGGTGGTGGAGCTGAAGCACTGTACGCCTCCTTGGCGTTGGCATACAACAGATCAAGTGTCTTATTTTCCCTCATAGGACAGTCAACAAACTGTGTAAAGCCAGTCAGGTGGGAGGTGAGGGTGACGTGATTAAAATCCCCAGATATTGCAATGAATGCATCAGGCTGTTGGGTCTGTACTCTCGCTACAGCCTCGTGGTTGACGTCATATGTCAGTGCAGCCCCTGCGGGTGATGGAATGTAAACAATAATGGCGACGATGTGAGAGAACTCCCTCGGTACATAATGAGGTCTAAGACCTACTGCCAAAACTTCAATATCCTGACAGCAGATCTTCTTCTTCACTGTAATATGACTAGGGTTACACCATCTGTTTTTTTACAAACAAAACAAGTCCCCTGCCTTTGTTCTTTCCACTCACTCTCACATCACTGTCCACCTGTACCATAGAGAAGCCGGGTAGCTCCACACAGGAGTCAGGGATGTTGTCATTTAACCAGGTCTCAGTAAAACACATCAGACTACACTCACGGTATGCTCTCTGGTTCTTTACAAGTACCTCAAGAGTTGACATTCCCCATGAGGACTGATGGTAGAAAAGACATATATCTCCATCTCCTTTAGCTTAGCACCGGTCTTACATCCACTGACTTCTTCAGCTCAGCCAGGATGAGGTGTTTAACTCCAAATATGTTCCATTTCAACATGCGGATGTCCTCCCTTGTATATACTCTTTTCCCTGCAATTGTACTCATCGATGAATACTGCTAATCACACTTAATACACAACAAACAAAGTGTATACAGAGCTACAAAGACATGCTGCCATTCTGTATGGTGCTCGTGTACAGGACGAGATCTACCTTGGATCAACCTTTCCTTTCTTTTAGCTGCTGATATACTGTATATATTTGTTCTCTTTTCTCTTCCCATCTCCCTCCTCATCTGTTTCTCTGTCTCTTGTCTTTTCTGGGGACAGCAGGATGAAACAGCAACATATGGGCTTCTGGTAAACAGATGTGAGTTCTTGAATCAAAGGGAGGAAAGCAGAGAGAAGATAAAGGATATGGCAACACCAAATCTTTCTTATGTAGCCATCATTTTTTATATAGACACTGAAATCTATTACATAATTTGATTTTCCACAATGTTGCATTTGTGAATTGGGTTTTAGGTGCCATATGTTGTTTTTTGATAGCATGCAACTCAAAATGGGATTGTGAGAATTGTGGGTTCAGAAATGATCACACAAGTGTGTGATCAAATCAAAATTTGAAGGCTATAACACATGATTCAAGATATATCAGGCTTTGGATACACACACAATACTTGCAAGTAGATCAATTCATTTTTTGGCTCTGCACATGAGATTTGTTGACAATAAAAAAAATATGGAAAACTGCCAGCCATACCCTTTAACTCAGGATCTACTTACTTATTTGTTCTGGAGCTTTTGTTCATAACAGCAGACTGTTTTTTCCGAGTTGTCATGAAGATACTGTAGTTGTGTTTCCACCACGAGGATGGACAAATATTCCTTTGCTCCTTCACACTGTACTATTTCCAACAAACATGTCCATAAAAATGTCTCATTTTATTGTTTATGTTGAACAGGCCCAGCACGGATCAAAGCTCCTCTCTCTACTAAATGGGGTAGATTCCCAGATAAATTAAAGTACTGTTGTTGGATCGATTGCCTCACACAATGGAAACCAACTGAATTTGCCCCAAAAATGCAAACCCTACCAATCTATCTCCCAGACTACACTGAAGTAAACTAACGGTAAAGGATTTTAATTAGAAAGCTCTTAGACTGCAATGGACAGGATCGGGATCAAATTGAGATTAATTTGTTTTTTTGTAAGGTTTTAAAAAATCGCCCTGTTATCAAGAAAATGGTTCTGTGCCTTTTATTTCTCTGCATTGGCAGTTTGTGGGCCAAAACCCTTACATTGAGATTCACCATAAGTTGGCCCCTGTGATGTTGTAATATTAAACAGCCAAGCTGTCAGAAAAAAAAGAGTGCTGTTCTGTCATTGCTCTACATTTTTGGCAGCATGTTTGCCTCCCTCCAGAACACAGAGATCTAAACCAATATGTACTCATCGTAGCAGTATGTGGTGATTCAGCAAACTGAATATTTATGATAAATCATTTTTAAACATATTTTTTTTTACTGTACAGTGTTTTAAAAATAAATCTGCCCACTTAAGTGGCTCTCGTGGGATCATTAACCCCAAATTCAAATTAAGACTGTATGATTTTTGTTATTCTGGTACTAAGAAAAAAACATACAAAATACTGGTTTTGTATACACTGACACTGCATACCATACAAGTGAATAATAGATAATATGCATGACGTTCACTGTCACTCTGTCAAATTAATTAGGATACATTGAATAAAGTGCTTAAAACTGCAACTGTAGGTACTGTGACAGATCCCTTGTCTCTGTTAAAGTGGCTCTGTTTACATTGCTCTCTCTATGTGCTGTAAGGCAATCCAACAGATTTCCAATTAAGAAGCAATGACCAATAATACAGTAGAGAGGTCTAAATGTTGATTTAAATTAGATTTTTTTTAGCATATTTTTTAAAAGTTGTATAAAAACTAAAACACTCCTGAACCCTCCAAGATGCATATGCATATAGTGTGTTTGACCCCAGAAAACAGCATTTTAAGGAGATCAAGGGAAAGTGTGTGTGTATGTTTGTGTGTGTGTGTGTGTGTGTGTTTGTGATCCTCAAGTAAATGGCTGACACTGCAGGATGGAACGCTGTTTGATGAGCAAGAGGGAGGCAGAGAGAGAACACGAACAAGAGAGTGAGAAGGACAGGGAGAGCAAAACAGAGGGAATGATGAACTGATGGGAAGTTGGGCAACATACAGAAGAAAGGATTGAGACTCAAAAGAAGACAGTGACAGAAGCACAGATGGAGGGACACACACAGATTTGAGTTAGTGTTCAAATGCGCTGAACAAAAGGTAAAATCTAATTTTGACAATAATTACACAGCTGATGTGACAAACTTCAACAGACTTGTGGCATTTTAAAATGTCATTGAAGATGTCAGCCGGATTGACAGTTGCCCTGACTTGGCATTTCACTTTACTACATTATTCAATATGAAAGTCACAAGCGCAGACCCTTTTTCATGTAACTCTAGAACAGAAGGAATTCATTATTGAACAGGAACTTCTGACTCTGCATTTTCACTGTGCAAGAGACTTTTCTAGTGTTACAGCACTGAATGAGTCACTACTTTTGTACAACAATTAAATTTGTTTCAACTAAAGAGGCTTTGCCAAATATATCCAAATATTGGAAAAATGTGTAATGTCATCCTGCAGGTGAAAGATCAGTAGCCCGATATGGTACAGTTATTTTTTGGAGCTTGTTTTTCCACTGCAGTTTAGACAAAATGATGAAAACATGCTGCTTTTCTCTGTCCACTTGTTAGAAAGACATTACACAGCAGATACCGCACAATCACTTCACTTAATGACCATCAAATGGAGTCTTAAACGATCCATGCTACAGTAGTGACAAAATAAGCTTAAACCTGCTGTCATGCTGTCATGATTTTATTTCCCTCATCCTTCCCTACCTGACTCCACTTCCTCTAAATAGTCTCTGTAATTTCTATTCTAACTAGCAATTAGTAGCCATAGAGGAACTTCTCATACTCAATTACCCGTTCCCAAACCAGTCCCAACTCACTACCCCTTCACTGCTTCATATGGTGCAGCACAAAAACAGTGCAGATCAATTTTCAAGCAAGGGTTGATGATACAATACAATTCAGCTGCAATTAGAATTTGATATTTTTACTTATATAATGAGACTGCAGATGCTCATCTGATCAGTGTGACAGTTTCAACAAGAAGGAAGGAGCCTCATAATGGTGAGCTTCTATTTCAACACATCACCCAGACAGATGTTCTCATCTGCTGCATTACAGAGGTTTATTTTATATGTTTGATCATTGAACCTTCACCATTTTGCTTGCGGCAATTTGTGTGTGTCTGTGAGTGTAGAGTATGTGTGTGTGTGTGTGTGCATGTCAGATGCCGCAGAGTAGTTGTATGAAGTTTGTCACTCAATTAATAACAGGACTTTCAATCTCTGAAGTTAAACTACAACAAAGCAGATGTTTGAAAAAAATATTTTAATTTATGTCCACTTTTTTTGGGCTTTCAACCACATTTCACAGTCTTCATGGAAAGAGCAAAGAGAGAAAGAGAGAGAGATGTTTGTGTTTTGCGGACTCAATTCTGGATCTGGACAGAATAACAATTTAAACCACACCAGGAACACAATTTCACTGCAGCCTGACCTGACCACTGTGGAGTGACATGTCGCTATCACGTCACCTCACCTGTCATCATTCAGCCACCTGCTAGTCACAGCATTTGGCAAGGTTGTTGAAAAAGTTAAATGGCTTGTACAAAACTAGCTGATAAAAAAAAAAAGGAAAAAATATTGACAGTGAAAACTGTGTGTTTAAGGATAAGTGGACTGACAAATATGAGATATTTTTGCCCAAGGGAAACACATGACCTGTGTGCTTGATTTGCAATGAAATTGTGGCCATAGTGGAGTGGTAACATAAAATATCGCTACGACACCAAACATGATCGTGTCCCCAGGGCATGGAGATAAGAACCAATAAACTGACCCCAGTGAAGTCAAGCCATCAGCGGAATGACTGTAAAATCAATGACATTTTCAATGATGAATACAGTGAAGAACTCACTACTGTGTGAAGTTTAAGAGCGAAGGTTACACGACATAGGTGTCACTTCTTCCATTAGTACAGAAATGCTGTTCATGTACAGAATTCTGGGGTTTTTGGAACCTTAATATCATCAATTAATCCACTCTTACTGGACCTGTGATGCGGTGGACATTTGGTAAGTAGATCTCTAAGACTTGTGAGTACCCCTGCCTTATACTGTATCAGCATTTTATCAGAGGCAAATCTTTTCATCATGTGCTCTGACAGTCACCTATTCTGACTGTTGCGTGCCTGGTAAACTCACGAGCTGCAAAGCAAGTTGCATTACCGTGACACCAGGCAACCGTGAGCTGTCATGTGCTGCCTTTGTGACAAATGCATCACCAACCTTTTCTTTTTACTCGACGAGCTTCCCCGAGAAGATGTAACTCCAACCCCATCCCCCTCGGAAAAAAAAAAAAAAAAAATGAATAAAAATCTGCCATACCTACACTTGAGAGAGCAGTGAGTGTGTGTGTGTGTGTGTGTGTGTGCATTGGTGTGTGTGGGCTCATTTAGCCAGTAATCTGTATTCTCCTCCTTCTCCCTCTTTATGCTTCAGATGAGAAAGCAGTGTCCAGCTCGCAGCACTTAGCGGAATTGGATGTTTTAGATCACACACACATGCACGCACACGCACGCACACGCACACACACACACACACCAGCCTCTGTTACTACCTACTTTATCCTTTCATCCATCTACACAACACTCCTTCTCTCTTGTCTAACTGCACCCTGTTTTTCGGAGCTCTTTCTCCTCATTCCTCTAAACATTCTCTTCTCCCTCATCCCCCTCTTCGCTTTTCCAACTATACAAACTGAAACAAATGATGAAATATATTCTAAACAATTTTAAACATTTTAAAACTGTGAATTTATTAGAAAAGGTGCATCCAGTCCCCTCTCTTATCTATTCTATGTGATGTTGGCTGCTGACTCATACCCTGGCTGTGCTCCAATGCCTCCAGTGTCAGTATGTGCACTGCTGTTACACATGTTAGTTGAATTGTGGGGAATTTGTGTAGTATGTCTGCACAGTTGTCACACTGTATGTGTGTGTGTGTGTGCATTTTATTTCACTTTAAGCCAGTGGCTAATTCATCTGTGCGGTTCAAGCATTTTCCACTTTACCCATCACTCATGAAAAAAGACAATACAGCCTTCATCTGGGGCAATGACTCACTGCCAAATGGCGCATAATTCAGGATGTCAAGCTGACGTTATAGTCAGTGATCAGTGGGTGGAATCAGCGTTAAGACAGTGAATAAGACTTAAGGCAACTTAGCCTCATTACCCCTTTTTCTGGCCATATTTAGCTGAAAGTATGCTACCATAAATATGCGTATAGGATATAAAATTTACTTCATGAAAGATCTAAAATTCACATATGCACAGATAGCTGCAATGTGCAGTGAACATTAAAATGCTAATTGCTTTCAGTGCAGGTGCATACAAAGAATATGGCCATTTTGGCTTATGGAAAGCCAAAATGGCCATATTCACCTGATTCATCTGCAGTTTTTTGGAACATGTTTTTTTCCCAGCTATCTTTTTGCTTTTAAAACCTCCTGTTTTTTTTTTTTTTTCCTTTCTAAGTGCTCTGTGACAGCAGACAATGGCATGCTGAAATTCATTCATACATCTTCACAAACTGGTTCTGAAATCCTGCTGTTGTGCAAGGGCAACTATTGGTTGTGGGTACTTTCTTTTGTGGCAAAATATGTATGAGGACGAAAAGCTCTACCGGTGTCGCTTCTCTTTCAGCACAGCAGGGTTAAATAAAATTCTATGATGCAAGGCTGCTAATATAATAGATTCATCCATTTTGGATTCTTCTGAATTTCATTTTGAAATTTCTCTGTTTCCGTAATGGTAAGTAGAATAAAGACTATTTCTAACTGGTTGCTGAATTCTTGCACAGAAGATTCACACAAACTTACTTTTGACTTCATCATTGAATCTGCTGGTGGCAGCGATTCTATTTAAATGAACAGATTTTTGCCAAAAATGCTTATAAATTTTAGTGTGACTGAGCTCTAACATCTGCAATTTGCAAATGCTCTAGCAGATTTCCATCTGCTTCTACCAACTGTCTAGCGTCATGTCATTGGGGATGGCGATATTGATCTGTCATTTGGTATGTCGATCAATCACTTTGATATTCATGGTTCCCAGGCAATGTATATTAATGACTCCTCCTTGGCCAACAGAGGGACATTTGTGGAAATGTCAACCTGCATTGAGTGAAATATTTCTTCAATTGTTTTATAGATTTCCATGAAATTTGGTACCAACATAGTGATAAGTTTTGTGATTCCTCATTGTTTCATCTGCCGTCATCATTGTTATTTGATTTATGATCAAATATTTGCAAAATTGAAAAATATAATTTCCGTCAGCCTCAGCCGTACTTTGTGTTTCATGCTAATTAGCAAATGTTGGCAAGCTAACATGCTAAACTAAGATGGTGAACATGGTTAACATTATACAGTACCAGTCAAAAGATTGGACACACCTGAATGGGAAGGTTTTGACTGGTACTCTACCTGCTAAGCTTCAGCATATGAGCAGTGTGGTTGTGAGCCCATTAGCATGCTGATGTTAGCATTTAGTTCAAAGCACTGCATAAGTACAACCTCACGGGGCTGATACCATGGCTGGAGGCACTTAGTCTTGTTTACAGACATCTAAGCAGATGAATGTGACATGTTTTGCTTTCCATATTTTATTCCCTCAATGATAAGCAGTATGATTGAGTTGTTAGTATTCCAACACTCATGCAGAGCCTCTCAACCTAAACAACTCCTTAAAAAGGAGTCCAGCCTCTATCAAGGGGACAAGACCTGGCTTTTTGTAAGTGTGCCTAACTACAATCCATCTACTCTGGCCCCATACTGCAACCCAATCGCCAGAAGAAAACGTTGGCATTAAATGTTTCTGCAAACCACAGAAACGTTGAATATATACGTTTCAAAACATGTAATACATATCATATCAACATTTCTACAAATGTAGCATATTAACATTTCTATCCATTGAATAATGATGTTTTATGGTGTGATAACACTGTGGTTAAGGTCTGGTTAGGTTTAGGCACAAACACCACTTGGTTAGGGTTAGGGAAAGATCATGGTTTGGGTTAAAATAAAAATAAAAAGTAAAATAAAAACAGCTGATGTCTCACTAAAAACACCCGGTTTCTCGCCAGAAAAATGGCTGCAAATGTCCTGACGTCTCGCTAAAAACACTTGCTTTTGTTGGTTGAAACGGTAAGCAGACATTGGTTGGTGGTCTCGAACCGTGTTCTCTGCTGATTTCCAACTTGCTGCCAAGAAACTTACTAACCATCCACCTACCCCTCCTCTTCCTAATAGGTAAGATCAGGTCATACAGATCGCATGTGAGCTACATCACTTTAGAAATGTTGAGATGATCATATGATACGTTTTGTTGAACTGTTGAGATGATACGTTTTGTTGACATTTTGATATGATACTTATTGTTGAAACGGTAAGATGCTACGTATTTCATGTGTTGAAATGTAGATATTCAATGTTTCTGTGGTTTGCAGAAACGTAATTTGCCAACCAGCCTGCATACTGGGTGAGGTCTTGTTGTCATGCCTTTCCATAGGAATAAATGAATTGTGCCATGGAAAATCCCACTGAGAGCTAATGCTCCAGCAGATAATAGAGCTGCCAGCATCACAGGTACACAAACCTCTTCAATAGGATAACAGTGATTCCAAGAAAGTTGTTAAGAACTGTCACCTCTTAAATCTGCTCCTCCCTCCTCCCAGTCCTCTGTGTCCTGTTTTCAATCACCCCAATCACTTTGCAGATCACGTCCCCTGAGGCAATAGCAGGCCGATAGGAGAGAGACAGGAGAAGGTAAGATAAAGTATAAATCATTTGGACAGCAGCCAGCCATATACAAAACATGGATGCAAGTGCAAAGTACATAGCAACATGGTCATGTGGAAAAAAGAGGGCCCTAAAAGACAAAGACACTGAGGCATTGTGGAAGGAAAAGTCTGTAACACTCAGAGAGACGATTAGAGAGAATGGCTGACAGAAAGTAAAATGGAAAGAGATGGTGTCATGTAACAACCACATTCAGGATAATTTTGCTCTGCTACTTACATTTGATGCTATATTATGATGATATAAGATAACAGATCAGTCTCAAGGCCAAAATGTCCCAGTTTAGAAATGACTCTGTGATGGAAAATAAGTGGGGTAAAAAGATGCCCTTCATCTTTAGGAGTCATATTTTTCACCCTTTTTTTTACATCCAGCATCTTCACATTCATCTGTAAGGGTTGTCAAAGCTGTGGTTAAGAATTATTGGATATGTCGACCAATATGACTGATTAAAAAACGATTCAAATTCAAATTAAGTGTTACTTTGATAATATGGAATGCACGTTTATTATTTTCTGATTAAAATAATTCTCCACAAAAAGTTTTTGTTAAAATAAAAGTGGCTAAAATTTCCCCTGAGGAATATTAAAAGTTGAAAATTAATTTCTTACCCTGCCGGACATAATAAACCAATTGAGGCAATACAATTGATTTAGGTCCATATTA
Organism: Thunnus maccoyii; assembly: GCF_910596095.1. NCBI lineage: Eukaryota > Metazoa > Chordata > Actinopteri > Scombriformes > Scombridae > Thunnus > Thunnus maccoyii. Next base: position 8,710,352 of record NC_056546.1, on the reverse strand, counting down.
AACTGACATAACACATCCACATATTTATATGTTTACACTCTCTATAAGACATTTAATGAGCTTCAGTTGGTGATTTGCCCGTGGCATAATGAGACCGTAAAAAACCCATCATGCAGTTACACCTGGTTAAGGCTTGAGGCAATGTCTCCATCATGCATTACAGGCAGCAGGTCCAAAGCATTTGCAGCACTGACCCCTTCGGAAAAACTATTAATTGTCCTAGATGTCGTTATTTCCATGGTCTCCTCTGCAGAATCATTTCGAACTAGCCAGTAGACAATTTGTACTAAAAGATTCTTAACTATTTAGGATACGTGATTAAATTCCAGTTATATTTTCTGTTTCTTAATTAGCTTTTCCCCATCAATTAAATTAAAAACATCAAAGTGGTGTGATGATGGATTTTTACCACTCAACATGCCTGGATGTCATGAAAGGAGTCATTATATTTAAAACCAGCACATGTGATGCTTTTAGATTGGCTGATGTATTTGAGACTTAGGCTCTTTGAAACGAATTGAATCACTTTATCTCTTTATCTTGAGCGAACACATGCTAATTTCCTTTAGGGCATTTAACCATTTCTCATTTGTGATTGCACTCTCTCAACAACAGGCAGCCCCCCCCCCCTCCCCACACACACACACGTAATTTCTTTTAAAGGTTAAAGCACCTTTCGCCTTATCAAACTGGAAACAATCAAACCTGCCCTTAACAGCAGTGATTATAATATACATAGAAAATGGTTATCTGAGAAGCATGTGGTATTTATGACCTCCGATTTGACACATTTGCCCTGCCGGTGTTTGTTGATGTCGATTGGTCTGACGCATAACAATTTAGTCTAATCTAAAAAACCATCAGCTGTAATGACTCATTAATATTGTAAGCCCTTTGGAAAGTCCAGATGTTGTGTGTGTGTGTGTGGTACTGTACGTGTTTCTTTATTTACAAGGATATGACCCCCTCACAATTAGAAAGATAAGGAACACTTTTCACCAGCATAATGTGGGGGCTGAGTGAGATTAAAGGAATAGTTTCACATTTTGGGAAATTGCAGTGTCAGATGCTTGATATCTTTCATATGTGTTAGTTAAACATAAACCTACAGCCAGCAGCTGGTTACAATAGCTTAACTCAAAGACTGGAAACAGGGGAAACAGCCAGACTCTGTCCAACAGCTACAAAATTGCTCTACCAGCACCTCTAAAGCTCATTGATCAACACATTATATCTCATAAAAATTATGTTCACCATTTTACAGTGGGTTTATGTGCCGTAATATTTCTTGGCCAAGTGTAGTAACTTCCTGAAGAAATAGCCAAATTAATCAAGTTGCATTAGCACATTAGCTTAAATTTATACGTTTATTATATAAAATCTACTTTCACAGATGCTGAGAATTTAAAATGCATTTAACCTACCTGGTCCTGCAAATAAAGAGCTGTGTTCTCCACTGTGAACACTGCAGGGAGAAACAGAGTAAGGAAAGTAAAAAAGACAGCGTGAACAGGAAGAAGGAAGGGGAAAAGGATTAAGAAATGTAACAGGGCATGAGAAAGGAAGAAGCTGAGTAGATGATTCAATAGACTCCATTTTTTTAGGGGGGGCCAGGTTTATGTACTGGCTGGACTGCCCTCACACAACATGGATCAATACGAAATGGAACATTTATAAAATCAGGTTGTATGCTTCTTTAAGCCTGATGAACTCAGGTCTTAAAGACACACAATGGTTGACACATTAGCTGCATGTTGCTGGCTCAGTATCTTCCATGTAATCCATTAATCATCATGATCATTATCAACATTGCTTGACTGGAATCAATACACTGATGCCCAAGGGTCTAATGGTAATAGGAGGATAAATTATAAAAGACACAGTTTCTTTTCATGGCATTGCACTGTTCCCAAAGCAGAAAGAGTCTATTTCCAGAAAGCCACATACCCAGAGATAACTCCCTATTAATCCTGTTTAACCTCTGCTCATTCAGGCAAGGCTGACTCAGCAACATACCTTAGGAAAGTTTTAACTGTACATTCTCACAAGTAAATGTGGGTATCTTGTTTACATTTAAGAATAAGATGCAAGATTTTACTTTCTACATTTTATCAACTAATTTGGTCCAGACTGAAATATCTCTACGCCTATTGGGGTGGATTTCCGTCAAGTGTTGTGCAGACATTCATGGATAAATCTTAATGACTTTAGTGATCTCCTGACATTTCATCTAATGCCATTTTTAAGTTGACATTTTTGGGTTTAATCTCAGCATCAGTTTAATGGATTGACAATTTTTAATTTGTCAAATACTTTGGATTATGACCAAAAACCATCAAAACCGATGATATCCCCATCATCCTTAGCTGTATGTTGTGTTTAGTGCTAATTAACAAATGTTGGCATCATCTCACACTACTGAGCATGGTAAATATTTGCACTTTAAAGTTATCATGGTTAGCATGTTAGCATGCTGATGTTCGCATTTACAGTAGCCTAAAGCACTGCTGAGCCTAAGGGCCCTATTTTGACGATCTAAAGCGCACAGTCTGAAGCGCATTGCGTAAGTGCATTTAGGGTGTGTCCAAATCCACTTTTGCTATTTTAACGGCGGAAAAATGATCACTCTGCCAGTCCATAGTCTCCTAATTAATCATGGATGTGTTTTGGGTGTAACATGCAATGATGTATAGAGAAGGAACTGCACCGGTAGTTTGCTGCGACTAACCAAAGAATGAGAATAAAATGAACAAACTGAGGGAAATAAGTCCTGTGATGAACTGGCCCTCCTGGTTGAACTTTTTAGCTATAGCTACAGTATATTGACACTGAGCTATTTTTTTAGATTTAATGGCTCATGGGCAGTAAGAATGTATGTTGTCCAACATGGACAATGCTTGTGAACATTTTAGACTGTACATGCTATCATCTACTTAATGACGACAAAAAGTCCTGCAGGATACTTAGGAAAATTATGGGCAATACTCATTAAGGAGTGACAGAACCATCACTCCGTCGAGGCTGCGTTTTAGTTTTGTGGCGTCAACTCTTGCTGGATTTAAAATACAAACTTATAAGTTTATGTATGTAAACATTTTTTGGATAATGAATTACAAATATGCATAATGGAGAATTCCAACCAACATGTTTGGGCATGTAGTGGTTAATGTTGACATAAGCTCACAGGACCAGAAGTTGAGGGAGGACAATATCTTTACAAGCATTGCCAAGTAGCGCTTATGAGAGTGAGTGTATATGTATGTGGGTGAATAGTTTTTGCTTACATACAGTAATAACTTTAGTAAAGGAGAGGAATTCATTTTCTCAGAATAAATAGCCTGCTTTTGTTGGGATCTGCATTGCCTAAAGCCTTGAAAAAACATTACAGTGTAGTGTAACTGCCTTTTCCTGTTCATAAATAAAATACAAAAACATATTTTGAATTAGTAAATTGAATTTCACCTGAGGCCATGACATAGACTATCTTAAAGCATTGTGGGGTTTTCCGAAAAACATTATTTATAACCCTTACTGAGATTTTTTTCTTTTCAATTATTACTGGCTGGATGTTATCTTTGTTGTTTTTCATCCATTTCTCAAACTGCCTCCCTGCTGAGCACATTTCCCAGCTCCCATTATCTAATAATGCTGCCCACGATTAATGCATGAAAGCATCTACAGAAAACCTTTAAACGTCAGTAAAAGAAAAACATTAAGGTACTGCAGCTGCAAGAGTCAGCTATAATGAGTTACACTGAGTTCACATAAGGATCAATAATTTAACACAGATGGTTTGTCAAGGATAACTGAATTATCTAACTGTTATGGCTGCACAGTTTACTAATAACTGATGTCATTATCTTAATTTCCCATAGATAAGCACAATATATGGGCATGTTGTTCATTCTGATGTCCACCATGGAGAGTTAATACACTGAATAGATGATAATTTAATTGGAATTTATTGCATGATTCTCATTTTATGAAATAGTCTAATTATTGGAGAGTTTTAGTGGGTTGACCTCGGTTTCTGAGGCGTTTTTTGTCCACTGAACATTTCTGTGCAGTGCTGGTACACAACTTTATCATTGTGGCATATAAAAGACAAAATCTAACCACATAGTGAAATAATAATGGTAGAGTCACTGGTATTGGTCAACAAACCCACAGATACATCATGGTTATTCTGTATAGAACTTTTAGTCCATTTAATTTAAAGGGAAACTTTGGTATTTTTTAACCTGGACCCTATTTTCCCATTTTTTGTGTGACTAATGGGGACAACAATTTTTGAAATTGGTCCAGTATTGAATGAGAGCCGGCTGCAATGGAATCCAATGTGTCAGTGTACGTCCACTAAAGTGCTTGTGTTTGCCACTGATGGGCTCAGATTGCTATTATAAGTGTCTGACAACATTTTTGAAAGAACCTTACAGAGAAATAAAATATTTTTCTTTACTTTTCATTTGAAATGGTGTGTTTGTTATTGTGTCTAACCAAGTCTCGCTTGAGGAGAAGTCTCTATCCAGCTCTGTCATGGCTGAATATTCTGATTTTGAAAACCACTCATCTCTCACAAGATTTCAGAAGGAGACTTCTCCTTGAGCAAGACTTGGTTTGACACAACAACAAACTTACCAGATCAAGCGAAAGGTTAAGACCTTTTATTACTCTGTATGGTCCTTCCCACAATGTTGTCAGACACTTATAATAGCAATCTGAGCCTGTCAGTGGTAAAAACAAACACTGTTAGTGGACTTATAGGGTGTTATTGCCCCATCAGATTACATTGCAGCTTGTTTTGCGGCTGCCAGATGAAGCACTCTCACTCAATACTGGACCAGTTTCCAAAATTGTTGTCCCCATTAGTCACTTAGACACAAATAGATGGGAAAATTGGGTCCAGATTGAAAAATACTAAAGTTTCTCTTTAAGCTGTAGTACTTTTGGTCAGAGGGCTGTGTGGGCTGGTGTGTGGGGGCTCCTCATTGAGAGAATTGACATCATCTGTGCCAAGTCTTAAAAGCCTGGTTTCTCCTGAGCCTCAGGTTCATTGTCTTAAGAGTGTTCAAGGTTCAACACTCAATTTCACTTTGTTAAGTTTGTGTGGTTTAAGAAAGCTTTTTGCTGGTGGCTCCCTTTCTTTGTTTGATCTCTATATTGCTTCTTACGTTCAGTTTAGTTGCTTTTGTGGTTGTTTGTGTTCACAGCCGTGGTAGTTAAATAAAGTGAGGTGAAAATTCACTTTTCTTTACAAGTTTCCTTTATTTACCTGAACTGACCAACATTTGTAAGTCATGCAAGCATGTTTTATGGCGGAGACTGAAAGCTGCAAAGACAAAATGCCATGTCACCCCATCCATATCTGTATGGATTCCCAAGATACACAGTGCATGTTAACTAGGACATATAAAATTGTTAACTACTTAGCCATAATTGGTTGGCAATATTACGCACAACTTTCAAAACCTCCAAGCCTTCAGTTTGAAAAGTTTTGAGAGTTAAAAGCTGGGATTATGGCAGTTATGTGTGTGTGTGTGTGTGTGTGAAACACATGCCTCAGGATAACAAGGTGCAGTTAATCAGAACAAATGTCACTCTTGGGATCAGGGAGGGAATTAAACAGCAAAATCTGAGGAAAAAAACATCATTGAACAACTGTGCTGACAACTCAAATCAGGTTTTTGATATAGACGTTAAAATGCATCCTGGAAGACTGCTGCGCAAGCTGTAAAATACATTCAATCAAATATACAAAAGGAAAATAAAGCAACTTTTCCATATAGCTGCATTCCAGCAAGTAAACTTTAACAACAAAGAGAGTAGTTGTTTGTATAGGGGTTTTATGTTTTTATGTAAGAGCCTCTTCAGCAGAAATCCAGTTCATGCACACACAGTGTTCTTCCTCTCCCCACAGCACCACAGGCAAATCCTCCAAATAGTTTGTCCTCTTGAACTTTTAAACAGAAAATCTGACTTAAACAGAGCTCACTAACTAACCAGTTTGATTATTTAATCAAAGCTTAGCATTTTACAAAATGACACTGAAGCACAGCTGTGTGCCACAGCCGATGACCTCATTACCCCTGGAGCACACAGCCGAGGCTCAGGGAGTAGGTGAAAAGACAGAATTATACAGAGAAGAAAATGGACAGATGGAGGAAATAGATCAGATAGGAAGAGGCATATAATTACAGGGTGAGAATAAAATGAGTTTAAATGAGGGTGAAGGGAATGGGCTGAAAGTGAAGACAGAAAGGAGCATGCACTGATTCAGTACTTCAGCATAGAGGTAAACAATGTTTTTTTTGTTTTTTTTTACAGTGTCTCTCCTGCAGAGTAACTTAATTAATTCTGACAATGAATCAAGTCAATTAAAATGAAAAATTGATGAGGTAAAACAATGTAGCTTTATATAGAGACAACAACAGCAAGACTCAATACATTTATCACAACTAATTCACTGAACAACTTCAAGCAGCAAAACCAGGATTTCACCACTTGTCTGGAATGCAGGTTTTAAAATATGAGCTACAGGTCGATCAGGCTCTTCTCACAAATTCATCCAGGTGTGTACCGACAGGTGCATGCACTGAATCATGAATGTCGCTGGTCTGACTCCAGCCGTGATGTTTCAAGTGACTGCTTCGCCTACCACCAAATTTATGCACAATACAACCACCTCCACCACTGCAGGATATGAAATTTTTAGCTTGCTGCATTCATCATTTTTCCAGGAACAAGAATGTAAACAAACAATGGCGTCCGAAGCAGTTTGTATGATACTGGTTGTCTGGTTTCCATATCTCCACGAACCTTTCCTCTGTTTCACAGTTCTACCCAGCAGCATGAGCAGTACCAACAACATCACTCCTCTTTCGCTTTGGTGTGTGCTAGTGATACATATACATAGCATTTGTGCAAATATCAGTCAACGTCATGGAACACACTGCGGAAGTTGTCATTCTGGTTCGGTTGTCGTCCATTCTGTTAACACTACACAGGAATAAGACTATCATGAACCATTTTCAGTCCTGATGCCCATCTATTGGGGTGAGCTATTATCCAGCTGATATTGTGAAGTCTGAAGCTGGCACTAATTGTGTCCAAATTGAAATTTAATTGAATGCATGCATGCATGCCAAAAAAAAAAAAGGATTTTCTTGCCTTTTTAGACTTTAAGCTTTTAGAAAATATCCCACTGAGAATAAGTTCTGTGAAGTAATGGGTAAATGCTCCTCATGGCCATAAAAATACTCTCTGTATTCTTTAGCATATGTAAAGTTGATCATCTGGAATGATGGAATACTATTAACTATAATGTGTTTGTGCATGAATGCGTCAAACAATGACGCTCAGCAACTTCCCTGTAACAATGAAAAATGGATAATACCATTATGTTCTGTGTATGTTCTTTCACTTTCTGAAATGAAATGAAATTTTCTCAGCCAGACCATACAATAGCAGGATGTGATGATCCAGCAAATTCTAAATTTGAAAGGGACATAAAGCAGCGAAAAGGTTGACAAGACATATAAATAAGATTCCACCTAGTCTGTGCTGTTGTGGACAGTATATATCTAATACAAATATTCTCCATGTCATGTTCCTGGCCAATTATGTTTCTCACTTAGAATCTATAATGTTACACATGAATGTCAGTGATGGAACCAATGAATCAAATGACAATAGCAAACAAAATTACCACATTAACACGTCCTTCCAGTGATTCCACATATAGTGGCCTCACCAGTTGAGGGGTATGTGGGTCTGTAAACAGCAACAACAAGTGAGCATTGACCAAACATGACCAACACCCTGAGCAAATCGTCTGGGGCAATTTAGACAAATGAGATTCCTTACACCTTAACAGAGAAGCATAAATCTGCCTGGAAGGACAGCCTAGACACCAGCTGATTTAGGTACAGGACATTTCTCAGAATTTAACAAGGTTTAAGGTAAATTTGGTCTTAGAGGATAGGTTCACAACTACAAAAGTACAACATTCCCTCTTTTTGTTATGATTCCTCCACTTCAGTTCTACAAAGAAACATTTTCCAGGGGAGCAAAAGGAGGGTTAAAAAGAGTTTAACTGTGGAAGATTTATTCACTTTATTTGACTAACTCTGACTGCTGAAGCATCTTATAAGATTCAGATAAACTTTTAATACATTTTTGCACAAAACAAGGTCAGTGGATTTTGTCCCCCATCACTAAGATGAATATGTTGCTCAGATTGAAAGAGCATTAGGAAGGGATCTTCTAGTGGCTAGTATGAACAGGAGGAATGACTACAGCAAGAAAAACTTACATATAGATGCCTGAACATTCCTTTTAATATCATTTAATTCTAGGAGTTCCTAAACTAATGCACACTTGTTAAGTTACTATACTAAGGTTTACAAATGCAGCACCTTATTAAGTTATTGTTTGCAAGATTTAAAGATCTTTTTACTGCTGTGGAAACTGTTGCAACACAGATGTTATCCATTTTGAAGCTGAGGAGACATTAACTGTCTGTGTTTGAGAGCAGAGTTTTATTCACTTCTACTTGCACCAAGATGCTATCACTGCAGAATCTTCTTAGTAATCCTACAACACCGTGGGAAAATCACTACTTTGTGGATTTGTGTGTTGTGCATGCTTGTTTATGTATTTGCCTTTCCTTTGTAAATGCATCCTATATGCCCATGCAGGACTGTGTGTGTGTGTGTGTGTGTGTGTGTGTGTGTGTGTGTGTGCGTGTGTGTGTGTATTTACACCCAAAACAGTATACTCTTACTATCACTGTGTCTGCAGTTCTCACACCAGTCCTTCTGGATAAACTCTATTCTACCACCTTCCCAGGAAATGAGGCTTTCTGTTATTAGCCTATTTACTTGGATTTTATTTAATGTTATTTGCAATACTCACACACACACACTAATAAAGGCCATACAATATAGAGAGGCCAGTGTGGGTGTCAGTTCATTGAGGTGGCTCTGTGTATTGTGGCTACAGGGCAGCAATTCTGAGCCTACCCATAATCATCTTCTTGGCAGTTCCTATAATGAGCTGTAGCAATGTCCTCTCTCTTAAGTCTTTTCTCCTCCCTCCCGCTGGTATACTAATATACTATACTCTATTTTGTTTTCTTACTATGTTTTATATTGCATTTTATATCCATTTTTCTGTTTTTTTTTTCTGTGCAGTGGCATTTAAGGTGCAGGGGAGAAAATGAAAATGGGGCACCTCTTCTGTGTGCAGGTTTAGGTCTGTTAACATGCTATCACAGCGTTGTCCCTGCATCATTCACTACTGATCAGAACTAATCTTTAATCTCCTTACCTTAACATTTAAGGATAAATAATAAGCCTGACTGGAGGAGTAATGTTGCAGAGTAATGGAAAACAGGTAAGCATTTACTTTAAGGCCTTCCTAAAAAAGTCTTTCTTTTAAGGTACCTTAGTCTCAAGACTGCCGAGGTTCTGGTGTGTCTGATAGTACCTCTTGAGAACAGGAAAGTTGTGAGAATAAAAATACAGGCTGTGATGTTACCATCAGCTTGAGAGTCAGCTTGAATACACAATACAGTGTTCACAGTTCAATACATTCAACATATTTTTGCAAATTTTGAAAAACTGTAACAATCCTACCCAGCAGGGTAAGCAGAGTTACCCAGCAGGACAGCAAATCGCTCAATTGTACTACCTGCCTGAATACCCTTGCAGTGTAAAAACGGCATTGAAAAATCCTACACGTTGTGCAGCCATCATTACAATTAATTTCAGCCTGTCAGGATAATTGTGCTAAGCTTTGTCATCCAGTTTCTTGACCCACTTTTGCTGACTGCTGGTCCATGTGGCATTTGTGGTGAGAAAAATTTCAGACTGTTTAGACCAGTTCTGTGTCCAGTCTGCCCACAATGATAATATATGCTCTTGTTTCAGTCTAATAAATTGTAAACCCCTTTCATCTATGTAATGTTTCTTAATGGTGCATGTAATGTAATAAACAATGTTTTGTTTATGGAATGTGCATTGACTGGACAAAGGATAATCTCAATCTCTGTAGCCATACTATTAGTGTCTTAACCCTTACATAATGTTCATATTAACATCCGAGAGCAGTGAAAACACCCTAAACACCATATTTTTAGACTGAAAGTGACCAAAAATATGCAAAAATGTAAATAATTCAACTTTTTTTTGTGAAACTGATGCACATTTTTGTACATAGAGGGTGTTAAATGGTGTTAAATTTGACCCGTATTTATTCAGATATTACCGTTCAAAAATGTTGTTGCATTTATCACATTCAATAACATTAACTGAAATCATGATGGCTGTTATGTTCCCCTGATTTAGGCAACATGAGACCATAATAATATTTTTACTCCATAAAAAATCTTGTAAAACCTAAAGAATCCTCTCTCTGCTCTCTGAAAGCTTAATTAAGGATTACTCATAAATCAGTTAATGACTGATAATGTATTTGTGAATGAAAAATAGATTTGTAGTCAAGAGCTTTGGTATAGAGATCTCAAATTACATATATTTTACAATATGCAAATATTTTACAGTTAAAATGAAGAGCACCTGTCTGAACTTGGTTAAACTTCTGTCAGCGAGTACCTGAGTTAGCTGTGACACAATACAACATTTAAACATTGCCACAGAAACTAAAGAAACTCAGCATAGTGACATGTTCAGCAGCATTCGACACCTGTGACAGTTCAGTGTCTGCTGCTGTGGAAAAGCGAACTCACTGGGGATTGAGGTAGAAGGGACTGCAAGGTATGCTTGGGGCAAGCATGGGATAAATGTGAACATTGTCTTCCTAAGTGGACAGCTAGTGAGAGGGAGAGGTGTTTCTTTTCTGTACGTGTCAATCTTTTGCTCTATCGTTCTGTTGGACTGTGGTGGCTCAGCGGCACGGAGAGTCCCTGAGATCCTCCAGTGCTGACTTCATTGCAGGAAGGTCAGTACAGTCCAGCTTCCATTATACTACCCAGGTCAGGTCAAGTATCCCTGGTTCTTATATGAGACTGTCACTTGCTACACTCTCTTCTGTTTCCACTGCACTAACATGTGAGCACAGAGGAAAAAAGAAAAATACATATAAAAAAATAAGCAGCATGCAGAACCACTTCCACCATCATCAGTGATCATGGCTCTGCTGTTGTGATGTTACGTCTCCAGAGGTGTGTGTGGCCATGATGTCTGAATGTGTGGGCTGTTGCCTGGAAACAGCAAGCCTTTGCATGCCCTTGGTTATTGTTTGTAGCAGCTCTCCAACAACTGGACTGTGGTTCCTGTGGCTCAGATAAACTTGCTATTCAGCTGTCATGGTCCTTCTCCTTAAATCCTTAAATTATCAATATCAAGGTGAAATAAGTTTTGTTTGCAAACTAAATGTGTAATCTGATTCATTTATGGTCAGGACTTTTGTATTATGTGACTTTTTGTGTATGTGTGTGTACCTATTTACATACATCTACATCCATTCATGGTGGTATGTGTTTGTGATTTTGCAGTAGTAGTCAAGGTTGCGATTGAATATAGTTTTATGCCTGGGCATTCATCATGCCTGCTGTATCTCTTCTCCCACACCTTCACACACACAAACTGTCCCACTTCCCACGTGCTGTGTGGCCTTGGCCTTGGACACAAAAAGCGTACCTTTTATAAAATGCAGAGCTTTATTGAATAATTAGCTTCTGCAGCATCTTTGCTTTCTTCTTTATACTGCATACATGGTCAAAACATTTCATGCTGCCTCTAATGATGATAACACTGTTTCCAAAGCACCATAATAGTGATAAGGGTGAAGTGACAATATCAGCGGAGAAGATCAGAGATGAGCTAAGATGAGAGGAAAGGACGGGCACAAAGGACACAAGAAGAGATGAAGACGATAAGCAGGAGAGGAGAAAATGTAGATGAATAGATCAACAGAACAACTTGTACTTTGCACTGCGCACTAATGTGTCACTTCTTTCTCAAATGAAAGGGCAGATGATCACTGAGACCTTTTAACTTGCACCGTATTATCTGTCTTTGTGTGTGTGCTCTTGTACCTCTATTTCAGAACCAATTTCACTCTAGTCATCGAGTGTGAGGGCATTTTTGGAAAGTGATGACATGTTGGCAGGTCATCACTATTTCAATACATTGTGTCGATGAGGGTACTCACAAGTATAAATCTCTCAGTGCAACCGTGCTTCTCACAGATTTAAGTTTTGCACATGAAGTTGAGTTAACTGGCCAGAACACCAATTTTCCACAGAGCAAATAAGTGAGACTGGAGCCTTTCAGTGGGAAATTTGTATGTTCTGTTTGTGTCTGCAAGGGTTTCCTCCTGTTTCCTCCAACTGTCCAAAGACATGCAGGGTGGATGAATGGGTTTTAAATTGCCCTTTGATAGACTGGCGACTTGTACTTGTACTTCACCTCTCCTCTAGTGTGAGCTGGGACAGGTTCCAGTCCCCTGCAAAGGATAGTGGGTATGGATAACGGATGGGCCAGCCTATTCCGTAAGCATTATGTCACTTAAGACAACTCCAAGTATCTTATGTGACATCAGGAATGTCAGGAAACAATTCTGAAATAAATTTGTATAGAATCAACTATATGTGACGTTATTAAAAGAAAATATGTAACTTGTTTCTTTTCTCTCTTACCCATGTGGGCGGTGTGGCTCTATGGATGGCCATGTCAGTTGACTTTTGACTTTTTCTTTTTTTACAGATATTAATGGTGCTAAATCCTGTGACTGATGATTCTCTGACCTTTCCTGTAGCGCCACCATAAGGATGAAAATTGTGGTTCAAAGTGAAATATCTTAACAATTTCGGATGAAGTGCCATGAAATTTGTTGCAGACATCCATTGACTTCATGAATTTGGGTAACCCCCTGATTTTTCAAGTCAATATCCCTCCAATATTTCGGTTTATCTATCCAACAGTGTGTTTTCTCTGTAATGAGGATTACAGCCTCACAGGGCTGCAATCATGGCTGTAGAATCTTCTTAGTATAGTCCTGTTAAATAAATAGTATAAAAGCACAAATACTATACGTTGCACGCTGAGCTTCAATATCACTAATTTGAACAGAGTATATCACTAGTGTGAACTTAGCTATAAGTTAGATGGACTAACTGCCAAATCTAGATACTGTTTGGAGTTATAAACTTATACTGTTTGGAGTTCCAAGAACAGGTAGACCTAAGGTCCCTTTCTGCTCTTAAACACTGAGCTGTTGTCAAATTTACAACCTCAGACACAAAAAGAGACTGAACTTCACCAGTGAGATTCTCATATCCACGCACGTGTGCTTGCATGTTTGTTGATTATGCATGTATTTGTATGTTTGAGTGTTTTCCGCTCTTTGTGTCTTTCTTAAGCTCTGTGAATGTCTGTGTTACTGCTTCATTGTCACAGCCTTCATGTCCTGATGCTGCTACATCCACAATCATTCTCAACAACCTTCTGTGTCTGACAGCTTAAACATAAGCCTCTCCTTTCACACCTCAATACCCAATCTTTCCACATGGTAATGTGGTAAATACAAAATGTCTGTAAACTACAGCAAATGATCATTACAGGGCTACACTCATCGTTGTATGTGAATAAGTCTGCCCCATTTTCTCATCTAGCAGGGCTCAAAAACTAATTTTTGGTTGCCACATGAGGAAAGCCACAATAATATGACTGCATGATTATATCATTGTACTCCAGTTTTCAGTTCATCAAATCACAACTCCTGTCTTTCTAAAGCTGCCACTTTGTTCATTCTTGCTGGGTGAGTGAATCTTTCAAGAAGATATTGAGCGTCCTCAAGTGAGCAGTGGTTGTGACAAATAATTACAAGGGTTTAAATGATTTTGAAGTACTAAATAAAAGCCAGATGGAGTTGCTGTTGATTCTTAAAGACAATTTAATTTTCTACTTGTACAAGAGGATTCATCAGTTGAATTGACCGGTGGGGAGTCACAGGCATAGTGGCCTCTGATGAAATCGTCTCCATTAAATCGTAAAATACAAGACAGCCTGTTTCCTTTGACTCTGTACTTCTAGATATCTTAGGAGTTGTGTGTCTAAGAATGTTAATCATAATATTAAAAGGGGACATAATATGCTGTTTGTGAATTTCTGTTATATGCACACATACTGTTATGATGTTGGATGTCTATGTTAAACTGCTCTGAACAGTTTGGTTGCAAAGTTACTTCTACTTTCCCATCAAACCGATGTTAAATTGTTTGTGCATGCCCACAAATGGCCATCTGTTCCGTAGTCTTTGTTGCTAAGGTTGTTCTATGCGTTGTTTGCATTGTCCACTCACATATTTTGGATTTCAGCTCAAACATGTACAGATGTATTTGAGAAATAGACATTTTGAATAAAGAACGATAAAAAGTGAAATCCAATCACTACTGTTTGTTTAGCTTCTGGAGCTGGTGGAAGTCTGGCGAGGGGCAGCTTTCAGAAGATGTCCAATCAGAACAAAGTGGGAGGAGACAGGCCTTAAAGGGACAGGAGCTAAAACGGCCTGTTTCTAACAGGGTTGTAGTGAGGGGCTGCATAAAGAGCCAGTATAAGATAAATTTTAAGTTTTTTGAACTGTAAATTATGCAAAGATATTCCGGTGGAGCCTCAGAATAAAAATATAGACCTAGAAAGAGCATGATACATCCCCTTTAAATAACTTTAAAAGTGGCAACCAATCCCTGCAGTCAAACTCTAAAGTCTTAAATTTGACCTAGCTCTAACAACAGTGTTTACCAAAAAGTATTGTAGGCTGGAATAAAAGAAAAGGCTATTGTAATGGGAAAGGGAGTAGGGGGTGTTCCTTTTTGTTTTCTTGCCCTTTCAATATGTCAATCAGGACCCAACATGCAATTACAGCTGAAAATGTCTTGACTGGAAAATTAGACATTCCCCAACCCCCTACTGTACGCAGACACAGCTTGTTTTGCTTTCACAGTTTCTCTCTCAGACACACAGTCTCACTAATCTCATCAGAAGCAGAAAAGTTCGAAAATTCTTAGACTGGGATTATGTGACCGTTTCTAACTCTGTCTGACTGCCCTCAAGACTACTTTCCTAACCTTACTTCTATCCCAGGATTTAGGAAGTAAGATGATGAAGGCAGAAGAAAACGGTTTGATGCCCCCCATCTGACTCGCCTAGCCTAAACCTCCACCAGCCTTACCCTCAGAAGCTATTAAATGTAACTAATGTCACATAAACAGAGCTGGATTTTGAAGTTCACAATGCAGATGGAGAAAGCAAGTCTCAAGCCAGTCCGATGCAAGTTTTGTGTCTGATTATTTAATGTTTTCTAAGCATGCCCTACTTAGCCTCTTTCTATTGACTCAGCATGATCTGTGCTTTTATGATAAACACGTTTATCATATGAGCCCCTACTGACAGTTCTTTATATGGAAATGTCCCCACACAAACAAAATAAAATGACATACACACAGTCAGCTTACATCAAAATATGCCGTGATATGTGATGTCAAGAAATGTTACACTCACAGTATGCAATGCACGTCACAGCAGCCAATTGTTTGATGTATAATGCTTCCCACATTACGCAATGTATGCATTTCATAGAGTACACATACACACTCACATGAAGACAAACATAGATCATATCTGCCAATTTTGTTGCTCACTTTATGCATGACAGAAAGGCTGAAAGCACAAACACAAATACATTCATTCTGACATCTGACAGAATCAGTCTCCCTCTCATACATCACACACAAATACTCAGCCTGTCTGCGTCTTTGATAAATACGCACACCTGAGACCTGCATCAGAAACACACAACACATTTATTGTAGATTTCTTCCACCTACCAAAATGCCACACATTACACACACATGTTAAGCACATATGTACTTTTGACAGCTGTTGTGTGCTCTGTTAGCTTTGACGCTAGTCCCTATGGATTAAGATGTAATTCACATTACCCTCGGTAAAGCATTGAGCTATACATCACAGAGGAGAGAGAAGACACCTATTTCTTTTTTGTTTGTCTCACACGTCTTTTCTTCTCCTTTATGTTTACACATGCAATCGCAGATAATGACACGCTGTATGTACAGACCAAATTTGTAAGACAACCAGGAACCGTGGGGCTCCAGGAAAAGATATTACTGTTGTGTGGATTAGTTCAGTAATTTTGTAAGCGTGGTGGACTGATATATAGCTCATGCTAACACACCAGTTCATCCTCCTCTTATTATACACAAACCAGAAATATAAAACGCATCACTTCCTGACTAACTGGCTGGCTGAGGGATTATCACTTGAAGGCAGCTTTATTCTGAAAAGCTCATGGCTTCTGGCAGACTGGGTTCACAGTCTGTCAGAATAAAGTTGACTAACCCTGACTTTAGCCTGAGGGTAGTTTTACTCTCCTCGTGAGCAGAATTAGCTTCCACTTTACAGGGTTAATGTCACAGTTGTATCAGTTAACCCTGATCTAACTGATTCACCGTGAGCATGAGTCAGGTAACAGTGCGCTTTTCAAGCCTACTATACATACAGACAAAAAAAAAAAAGTGAGGAGGAAGGGTGAATGACAGAGGTGAATGCACCAGTTTATACATTTTTCACACAATCTTATTAGGGTTACGGTTAACCCTAACCTTAACCCTAACCCTTATTAATACTATACTCTATACTCATTTATAGTTCATGATCTAATTTTTACATTTTTATTTATGTAAGAATAAAAAGGATATAACGTTTTAATTCATGAGCTATAGACATGGGTGTTGTATGATCTTGTCATCTAACTCATGGCAAGAAAGCAAGTGTGCAATTTCTCAGTGTTGAACTATTCCTATGTAAAATAATGTGAATTCAACCGTTAAATCTATCTACTTATTATATCTTATATTTTACTGTTTACTAATTTATTATATCTTGTTTTTGTACCAATGCTTCTTGTTATTGCACTATCCCCTCTGATGTTATCTTATGTTATCTATTCCTTTTACAATTTGCTATATGTAAATGTAGACTAATATTTGGTGGAGAGAGTGGCCACAATGCACATTTGCCTATGTGTAGCATGGATAAATATATATCTAGCTTAAGTAGACTTAAGTAGCGGCAACTAAAGTTCTTCGGTTAAAGAGACCAATGGGATGATTGCTAGTCTGGCCCTGTGCTGTGTAATGTGGTGCATAGCAGCATAGCAACAAAGCACTACTGACCTCATCAGCACAAACCCCTTTGCAACTGAAGTAGTCAGATTTGACATTGTCTGAGAAATCTTTGTCCATGGCCTTTACTCCCTCTTATATTTGTTTCTTAATATTAAATTCCTTCTGGGTAGGGGTTTCATTAACTGGCAGTCATTTTCAGTGTTTGGAAGAAGTGGTTGAGCTAGAGTTATTTTGCTCTTGTTTCACTGCCTACCTCTATTAAAGCTGAAATCCCTTAAGTTTTGTTTTGACAGATCCTTCAGTAGTCTCTTATGCACTGTGGAAATAATCGTTCTCTAAATAATCCACAATCTCAGCAGATATTGTCTTATTTATTCTCAAAAGTAACACCATCATTCTAAACAAATCTCTCTTGAGTTTGTCTGTGATAATTATAGATACTATTATAGCTTGATGATGTTTAATTCAGACATTTGATTGTATAGACCTAATGCACTCCTCACTCCCTTTAACTGTGCGTAAACACAAAGCTATCAGATATGCATGGACCCCAGAGGAGGAAGCCTAATGACTTTTCTTCCAGTGCCACCAGCAGGTCAAAGTTTTCACTTATCCAGTAAAATATATCTTAACATTTACAAGATAGTTTTCAACATTCAAGCTTCAGCTTTATTGTCATTGTACAATACAGAATTGTACAAAGAAATGCAGATGTAATGTGATTTGGTGATCCTCTGACAGCACCATCATGAGGCTAACATTTTTGTTCTTGAGTAGAAATATCTCAACAGGATAACAATGAGATTTAGCACAACATTCGTGTTCCTCTCAGCGTGAACTGCAATAACTTTGGTGATGACCTGACTTTTCGTCTAGATAATTTGGTTTATGATCAAATACCTGCAAAACTAATGAAATCAGCCACAGATGGAGCAAAGCATTAGTTCAGGCAGTTCAGGCACCCAAATCGTTGTTACAGCTGATTGGCCGCAGCTGTTTTTTCAATATGCTTCACAATCACTGACTCATACACAGCTGTGTGGCTGGTAACATCCAATCACATTCATACAGGTGTACACCGCGGACATTTTAACCTGACAATGTCACAGTTCATTCAGCCAACTGTGCTCTTGCCAGTGCAGGTTGTTGCTACAGCTCCCTCCACCGCCCCCACCTCCTCTTTATGGGGGTTTTCATATGCTGTTGATTTTAACTAAGATTTAATGTTCATTTATGTTTATTAGGGGGATTAGCTCTCTAAGCAATATCATCATCACTGACTCTTTGAGAGCTCCCTCAAACATCAGAGCCTTTTCTGCCAAATTTAACTATATAACTATTCCATATAAATGGTCATTCCTTGACATAAATGTCTCTTACCAAACAATACTACTTTCAATGTGGTTCAGACTAAAGAAAACAAGCTTTAGCAGCAGTAACACTCATGATCTGAGGATAAAGATGACCAAGCAAATGACAAGTGAAGGAAATTCCACCTTTTGATAAATGAGGGAAGAATAATCAGAGTGAAAAACATTCATTAACCCCCATAATATCTGAACCATACCTTCATCATTTTGTTGGTGATGTCTCCACCGTCATGAATACGTTATGAATCATGCTACACTGCCTTGAATGAATGATAAATGTCTTCCTCACAACATGCTGTGAGAAAATACCGGCTGCCTACACATCTACATCTACATTAAAACCTCTGGAGCATCAGCTATCATGTCAGTATTACAGGCTTTGCACACAAATATCAGTGGGAAAATGTATGTCTTTGAATGATGAGTTGTATACTGTACATGTGGGAGTTGTATGAATATTTGTCACAGTACGTCTGTGTGTGTGTGTGTGTGTGTGTGTGTGTGTGTGTGGCTACCCACTCTAACCTAATCATCATCATTGTCTCTTGTCATGGTGTTTTGCCCTCTGCATGGTGACATGCTATGAGAAAACACGAAAGCTTCACACTGCACACACATAGTTTGACACAATGTTAACACCACTGTCATGCAAGCTGTAGTCTGTGCGTGTGTGTGTGTGTGGCAGAGAGAGAGAGAGATAGAGATAGAGAGAGAGCAGGTCTTCTGCTGAGGCTGAAGCAACTGTGATGAGCCAAAGTTAGTCAGCTCAAAAACTCTAGCCTGTGGCTGTGTGTGCATGTGTATGTGTGTACACCCATACTGATAGAGAGTACGCGTTTTTCCCACTGATAGCATTGTGCTATCAGTATGGTTGCACACACTCATACACACATACCTCCATATACCAAAACTGCAGACGGAGTTTAGTAAATAAGGGTTGTGGCCTGTGGCTAAAATGTACACAGTAGAGTGTGTGTATGCATGTGTGTGCAGTGGAGGTAGTGACTCAGAGAATGGGTGTATGTCTTCCCACAGTAAGTCCTTTGTCTGTCTTTCCGACAGATGCAGATTTTAATCTCCTCCCCTCATCCCTTCTTCCTCGTCATCCTCTTCTCCACTTCCTGTTTCTCCGTTTTCACACTTCCATTCAATATCAGATGCTTTTCCAGGAAATGAAAACACAAAAGCACTTTAACGTGAAAACAATAAAAATCATGGACAATGATTAAGTGACAATAGCAACAATCAAGCTTTCCTGTCAGTATGCTACCCTATGTTTCCTCATATACATTGTAATTTCTCATTAAAGTGACAGGTTGTCATTACTGCATGCAATTTCAAAAATTTCAAATTTGCTTTCTTTGTTTTTCTTTTTTGACTGACTGCTTCTCCATGTTAACTTACCCTATCACTACTTTTTCTTTTTGTCTCTCTTTGTCTTCAGTATCCCATCATCGCCCTCTCTTTCATCTCTTATCATCACTCCCACTACATGAAGCAGCCAGGTCAAATATGTACCGCTGAGCTGTGACACACACACTCGCACACTCATTAACAACAAGCTGAGGTATAGAGAAGAAGTGGGATGAATACTGAGGATAATAGAAATATCACATAAGTAACTATAGGTTGTGTTTGCCGGCCAGAATTTTAGACCTATGCTGTCATTTTTCTTGGGAGGATGGGCTGAAAGAGGAAGACTGATGGACGGAAAGAATAAGAAAAACTAAAGCAAATTGAGGTTGGGAGATCAAGCTAGAAAAAAAGAGTAAGTGACAAGAGAAGGAGAGAGGTCAGGCTATTAAAATACCACCACCTGTTACCATCATGAGAAATGTCTGCACTAAATCTCAATCAAATATTGTATATATTCACTGCAACCCCACTTAATTTGTCCTAAAAGATATATGAATCACTTTCAGTTATGTTAGTTGATTAAATGTCAGCTCATCAGGTTGAGGTGGGGTGGAGCTGAATTTATATGAAGTCACTAACCTACTGTAGTGAAAAAGATCACCAATAGAGTTGGTAATGGAAATGAGGAAATGACTAAATCTGTTCTCATTTCCTGGGGAAAAAATATCTGTGGGATCCTGGGATTTGTAGCCTGTGTGTGTTTAGGTCTTAAACTTGTATCCTCCTGTACTGAAGAATATCATATTGACTCCTTTAAACATCATTAACACTAACATGCAATTGCCATAGAAATAGTCCGACCTTAAATTGCCTTTATTGCTTCAAATTGGATCAATTTTTCAGCTGAAATGGTTTGCACTGGACTAAAACAACCATTTACAGTTCAGCTAAGTGTCCAAATACTTTAGATTGTATGAACGAAGTGAAGTACAAAGTTTATAAATGTAAACTGAGAATCAGAGCAGGAGGGCTAGTCGCAAAGTGACTAGTCATACTCTCCCATATAAGTGTTAAGAGGATATTCAGAAAAACAGTCGATCAGATGAGTCTGTATGGTTGCCATTTAAGAATTTTTGGTCTTTTAAAAAATACTGGTGGGACAGATAGAGGAGAGTGTATTTGACAGGACTGAGATGCCACAGTTACATGGCCTAAATCAACTAAGCCTCTAAGGAAACTGCTTTTAGCCACGGCTTCCAGACAATAATGTAATTCCAGCCAGTAAGCAGACATGGCAGACATTCTCTTCTGGCAGATACAAAATAGCCCCAGAGAGTAAAATCTGAATCACAGAAGGCTTTGCAGGGCAAGTATTCCTGAAATTGCCATTTCATTCTCTATTACCTGCAGAGACCTTTAATTTCAAGAACAGTATGTAGCATCAGTGCTGCTGTCAAATCCTTTGTTGCCGTGTCAAGAAAACGTCTCTCGACTAACTTGTGCACAAACTCCAACCTGTAATTTCTGGTAACTGAGAAGAGAATGAAATGTGATTGAGACACATTTCTCCTACAACACGAATTCAGATGTTTTTTATATATAATAAAAAAAATGTTATGTCTTCAGCAGTTGTCAGGGCTGCTTGAATTGTAGTGTAAGAACAGTATACAATATCAATTCTTTGTCTGCTTGCTCCAACATGAACTCTTAATACTTTGTGCATTCTTTCAGGGTCCATTGCACGATCCATTTAAACCACAATGTCAATTCACACCATTCACTTCATGGTCAGGCAATATAAAGTAGGCATTTATTCAGGCAAAACCTTTTACAGAAGCTGAACAATAGAAGATTCACAGCTTGTTCCATCAACACAAACCATTTCTAAACCTGACTGGATGAATGTAACACTCAGCTGTCATTGGTCTTTACCTTTGAATTTCAAAGATGGAAATACTCTTCACCAAAACCAGTTTCTTATTGAGTTTAAAATGTAGTTATAGAGCCATTTTTCATTTTGTATCTACAACTCGAAGTTAAAGTCATTGTTCCAAAGATTTGGGAGACTGAAGGGTTCGTAATGTAATCATTCAAATAGAGTTTCAAATCCGAAGTGGCCGCTGGAGGAGATTTTCCCCATTCTGTATTCCCATTTCAACATTTTCTTTAAACGATATCTTCAATATTACTTAACATAGAAACTCAGGACACTCCCAGATAATGTAACAATCCTGTAGATTTATATTATGACCACCAGTTTCAATTATTTCAACTTTGTTTCTGAGAACTCATGTTCTGTCTGTGATTTTGGCATGGTGGGTGGCTAAGAACACTACAATACCAATAAAAAAGCCAGTCAGAGGTGCAAGTCAGAGCGGTAATGAATTCAATATGCTTCACTGTTGAAGTTGTAAACCAAACCCGATGCCGTAGTTGCTGATTTCTGTCAGAAGTGACCCAGAAATTAAAACCAAACTGTCTCACGCTGCAGATTGTAAAATCAGTTTACAGAATTTTAAACTTGGCGATTGGCTTGTTCTCCTGAGAGGCACCTTGGAAGTCTTAACAACTTTTTCTGTAAGCCTCTGTAAGTCAGTACAGGTACTGACAATTTCAAGCAGCCTCTGCCTCTCGAGTTGAGTCAAGGTGGTAATGAGACAATAATGATGAGCCATTTTACCACATCTCATTAATCTGCTGGTGACTGGAAGCACAAACAGATGGTTTTTATGAGGCTGGTTATTTCCCAGAGGTCTTGGTCATATTGACTTGAGCAGGATATGACATTCCTTTTATCACAGTTTTAATGTGTATATGTGGGTGTGACATCTCCAGTGAAGAATAACACTAATATTTCCAGCTACCCCAGAGCAGTCAATCGCTAATAGATGCAACAGGCATGTAGGTCTTTGAAAATACCTGAAACATTTTCAATCAACAACTTTAGTTGAGGTTTGACTTTGCTGTTTGGTTTCAAGAGTGCCAGAATACATTACGAAACTTTTAAATCAAGAGTAAAATCTGAGACCATGTAATCATAATGCTGAGATTGATGCAACAGGTTTGAGCTGTAGGACAATAACACCAGCTGTACTGAGAACACCTTCAAGAGCATTTGTACAATAGCTACCAACTTGAGTTCTGAGTCAACGCTTTCTGTCAATCAAGAGGAGGAGACGTCACTCACAAGCTTCATTTCTCCTGCGGGAACAGCCAATAAAGCACAGCTGTCTTATGTATTGTTTGAACATATATTGCATATATTTAACCATTCAGATTGCATTAGCGGATTTATGTGCCTCCAGCCTTCTACCAGGACACCCTACGAACTGGGATTTGCCCGATTCAATGCTCTATTGTTTCTTGTTTCGACAGCTCTGGCTGTTCTCAAAGCGTCCTCGTCTCTTTGGTTTTCCTCCTGCAAGACAGCTCTGATGTCGCTCCAGCGGAGGATCTTCCAGAGAGGCCAGATTGTCCCAGAGGCTGCCCCAGGCACAGTGACGACAACTGGGCAACTCTGCCAGCCAACAGACCCACCTCCTGGGAATCAAGATGCACACACACACACACACACACACGTGCACACAAACGCACGCACACACACACACACACACACACACAGAAGACACAGAGAAATATGACACTGCAGGGCTCGATAACATGCAGCTCACATAGAGAGCCCAGGCTAACATTCCCCTCACGGCAGTGTGACATGTTGAAATGCCTCTTTCTGTGTTCAGGATAAGCCATGAAGCACAGCAAGATAATTAAATCACACTCATTTACTGCTACAGTGGACCACTAAAAAAAGCCTCTCATTGAAAGACGATATTACATAATGTACTAAGTGTACATTTTTAGTCATTCTAGAGGTTGATCGGGGGGTCGGTTTGCACAGATATTAATGGTGCCCAGAGGATGAAGCCTTCTCACTTTGATTATATTTTGACTATACTTTTCCTCTGGTGCCTGAGTGAAGTTGACATTTGTGGTACAAGGTGAAATATCTTGACTACTATTAGATTGATTGCCACGACATTTACTACAGATATTCAAGGTCGTTTAAGGAATAAATTCTAATGACTTTGGCTGTCTGATTTTTTTTTTTCTATAGCGCCATCATCAGGTCAAGGTTTTCACCTATTCAGTGAAATATTTCAACATCTACTAGATACAGATATTCATTTCCAGGAAATATATTCTAATGACTGTGGTTATCCTTGACTTTTATTGTAGCACCACCATGAAGTTGACTCTTTTGCTTTTTAATGAAGTATCTTGACAACTACATAGATTGCCATACAATTTGGTGCAGACATTCCCCAGAGGATGAATTGTAATCACTTCGATCCCCCGACCTTTCATCTAGCACCATTATCAGGTCAAAAGTTAAGTTCGTCCATTACTTCGCTTTATAACTAAATATCTGCAAAACTAATGACACTCCCATCAGCCTCAGCTGTACTTTGTATTTAGTGCTAATTATCAAATGTTGGCATGCTAACATGATAAACTAAGATGGTGAACATGGTCAACATTATACCTTCTTAACATCAGCACTTATTGAGACTAATTTGCACAGAAAAGGTTATTATGGGAGTTTAAAATCTCAGACAAGGTGGCAAGATTTATAGTTCCAGCCATTCTCACAGAAATACAACCTTTACTAATGGAATTTTAACTTTTGGTTTAAAAAAAGAAAAAAAAAAAGTCTGTTTGGGAGTACTATTCAAGAGAGAATGAAGGTTGTGATGGTGTTTTAGAGGATAAATGAATTCACCATGAAAAACACAACACCTGCAAGGCCCCGCGAGAACTCTCCCTGGCAGGTCGGTTTTCATGTTTGTCACATGGTAAACTGTTCACGCCACAGCTTTCAAGAATGTCACACACATCTGAGATTCCTGTTTAGTGTGAAAGAGGTGTGGATAACGTGTGTTTGTGTGTACTTTTAAGCGTTCGAAGCGTGTGCACGCTTACAATCTGAAGGGTAGCAGACCCTTGTCGTAGCACTCAGCGTGTGTGTGAATGGTTTTAAGCTTATGTTTCACATCAGGACAGCAGCAGCAGCAGCAACAAAAATGAGCCTCTGTTCCCAGATCTTCAAAATTATAAGCAATTTAGAGCAAGGTCAACAGAGGCCATAGCTCTGTCAGAAAACTAACTGATCTACAGGAAGATTGGTTAGAGTTATGAGAGCAATTTGTCTCTCTCACTTAAATGACTTTAAGGTCTCACCTCCAGTGTGGCTGTTGGCTTTGTTATCAGCTGGAAGCAAACTGCACTAAAAACGTCCAGATGATATGAGAAAACTGAAATAGGAAACTTCATAATATCTCACAGCGGGATGCAGCTTTTTCAAATCTGGCAAAACATGAAGACAACATCTTGGCATACACAGTGATTAATTACCCCGTCTTTAACACACAGTTTAAATCGTTCCCAGTAGCTTTGGTTTGACAGAAGCTGTAATAATTTTGTTAAAACCTGCAGGTGCTTATTGTCCAAGTTCAGCCAAGACAAACTTCTACCTTTTTTTCCCCAATTTTTTTGTTCTGTGAACTGACTTTATAGTGTTGGAAATGTTTCAAAGTCCTGAAGTGACAGTAACGACATTGACACAGCACTGAAAATCTCACCACGTCTGATATCAACCTGATGTAATTTTCTGTAATAAAAATGTCTATCCCACTTTTAACTCAGCTCTAATTACTCACCTTTTTTTGGCACTTTTCTTTTTGGCACTTTTCAGGGCACCGTAGCTCTGACCCTTCACCTCTTTACGTCTGACTGCTCGTAACGGCAGTGGGAGGAACTCACATTTGTTCTGCTTTTCCTCTCACTTTAAATGTACAGAAGAACTGAAATACCAAAACATGAAATGGTCTTTGAATGCTTAAGAACAACTTCCTGTAATTTTAAAACAAAATTTACAAATGTATACAAGAAAATAGTAAATAAAGTGTATTTTAGTGAAGTAGCCTACAGCACAGATATGTTGAAATATATCATGAGCAGCATAACACTTAATAGCTTTAGATAAAAAATAGAGGAGATTTGAAAGGGTAATTTTAAATCTTTCCTAGAATCCACTTGAGTGCTTTTATCCTGCGTGGTAAGCATTTCTCAGTATTCTTGTGTGTGTGTGTGTGTGTGTGTGTGTGTGTGTGTGCATGCACATGAAGGTCCTGATGAAATTTTCCAGCCGATTCAGACACAGGGGTGGATAGACATACAGGAAAGAGAATGTTGGAAGCGTTAGTGAAAGAAAACAGACAAAGTCAAGATCAAAGAGAGAAAAAAAGAAAACAGAATATGAAATTTTAAGGATTAGGAAATCTATGTTATCCCTCAGTTTGTTCAAAATGCTTGGAGTCTAACAGCTGAAATGGCAACCCTGCAATTCTGGTTTAAAAAAAAAAAAAGAAGGAGGGATGGAAAAAAAGGAGCAATAAGGGGGTAGACAGTATCTACTCTAGTGTGTCTGACGCTGACTCATCAAACAGATAAAGGGAGAGAGACTGGGACAATGCTGAAGAATGGAAACATGCACACACACACACACACATGGCTATACCTGTACACACAGACACGTACACAACCTGTCTACTAACCTTATATTTAGAGCCAAGGACAACAACACGATGGACCTATCTGTTATTATGAGCATGCTGTAGATTTATACTTTCATAACCTGACATTCAGTCACCTCACCACATGGATTATTTTCTCAGCCCATGGAAATAGTATAATGTCTCCTGTGGTTCTAGAGACAGTTTTCACAAAGTTTGATGATATCAGGTTTATCGCGGCTTTGGATATTTAAACAGAAAGTTACAAACTGGAGGTGTGAGGTTTGAAATGTAGGATCCAGTATTGTTGGAGCTTGAACAATACTAGAGATTAAAAGTTAGGTTATCTGCTTTTGTTGCGTCAATTTTGAACCCCAAGTGCAAAAAAACAAGGAAATATTTCCAAAAATCAGCAGAAATTCGAAATACTTTCCATTTGACACAGCAGTCTTTAATTGTTGCTCTTTTCCAGATTGGCTTTTAATAAGGGTAATTTTAACAACAAAGAGGGGATATAGTTTATAGAGGGACATATTTTTATTCTTCTTATGCACATTACATACCATCACCTTTGCCCTATCCTCATTCCCACTACTACCTCAAGGTTTTTTTTGCATTATAACTTTCATATTACATTTATTTTGCACATATTATAACAATGTGTGGGTATATATTTATACTATTTATATGTACGTACTGTATGTAACTGTATATTCCTTGTGTACATATATATAATATATTTTCCCATTTAATTTCTTCTTTAGTGGTATGTTTATATACTTTGTTTAAATATATTTTAATTTCAAATATTTTAATATTGGTAAATACAGTGTCTATGTGTGAGGGTGGAGGGGGCTATAACTGAATTTCATAGTGCAATTCTGCATTGTAAAATGACAATTAAAATGAACTTTGAACCTTACTTTCTTTTCAGTTAACAAGTGTAAATGATGACTAAATTATGAAAAAAATGAGGGACTTTCAAGTTATCTTTTTGTGCTCAAGGACATCAGTAGGATACAACATCCCTGAAGATGCACACCGCTGTCTCTTGAAGGTATCGAACCTGAGGCTCTATGTGTCTTTAACATGGTGTCACACTATGAACATTGTTCATCGGCGTGATCCACTTGAAATTTGTAAGTAAAACTTTACTAACACGGTAGCTTTTAATTTCACTGAGCAGTCCTGATGAAGGTCACTGAAAGTTCAGAATCATCACGTTAATGCCACAGCGAAAGGCCAGACTGGGTTCATTTTATCATTGTGAGAGATGTGTACAGCTGCTCCCGACGTTTCTATTCTCTACTTTGTGTTGTCATTAATGGTGTAAGGTCAGTAATTTTTTTTTTTTTTTAAATTTTGTAATTTTTTTTTTTTCAACAGGACTGTTTAAAACTCAGCTATATAATTAAAAAATTAAATAGCTGTAATTTAAAACAATTTTTTAAGACCATATAGAGCGGGTGAGAACTAAATAAACAATCTCAACCTCAGTCTTCCTGTATTTGAAAATAGCCGTACCATGTGACACAGCTAACTTAGCTGTATTGATTATGTCCATGCGCTGAGGGGAAGAAGGAGTGAGATAAAGCTTAGCTTCACTTAAGGGATCAATACAATTTCATTTATCACATGTCCTTCCAAACTCAAGTTAAATGTCATTTACTTACACAGCCCTTGGTCACAGGTAAGCAATATGTTGAAAGGTTTTTCTTGTTTAACCCAGTGAACTAAGGTGTCTACATCATTATGTATACTAACAACAGGTTGCTGCTTTGAAACATGAGATCAACTTGGTAATAGATGGAGAAAGTTTTGTCCCATGAACACCTTTGCCCCTGTAAAGCTGCTTAGGATGGAAGACTGGTCATACTGGGCAGCTACCGAAGGATAAATATGAGAATTTTGTCTATTTTAAGCACTTTGTTGCTGAAAAGAGCACAGTACTCATTCTAATCTGCCTGGATAAACCAAAAAGGTTAAAGAAAAAAATGATTTTGATATTCAAGAGGTAACTGCTGACAGTTCTGAGAGAGAACAGGGGGGGGGAAGTGGGCATATTTGCATAGTATCCCTGTGCAATGTGAGAACTTTGTGATTCTGGGGCCCATTTCATTAAATTTGCAACCGACAAACTGTGACTTGCAACATGAGATTATTTCCTCTCGCATTAATTTTGACACTTTTAGCTAACCAAATGCTTGTGACACCTGCATGAGCATGCGAGAAGACTGTAGGGCTCTCAAATTTATCTGCAATTTGTGGGTGAAAATCATTTTTAAATGGGGCACTGGGGTTGGGACAGCATCCTCCCAGCTTGAGACAGAGAAGAGAGAAGTTGGCAGATAGGAACTTTAAACATTTTTTTAAAAAATTATCACTTTATAATATCTGGGCATTATAACTATGATATGGCTGCAGTTACGGATCATGGTCATAAGATCATTGTTATGGAAAATAAACTATGGTTAAGGTTTGGCAACTTAAGCACTTTATTTTATGCCATATACTGGGCACACAAGGGCTTCTTGCATTAGCACTAAATGTTGGCACTGCACATAAATTGTAGAGTACGGCATTGCCCGATATAGATGTAAATCCAGGGGATACTCTGGGTATGACAAACATACACTGAGACAGGTTAAGACAGAGCTATACATAAAAAATAAAAGTGATGTGAGATAACTGGAGAAATGGAGAAGACAGACAGATGCCTTTGTTAATATAAGAGATGAAAGCAATAAAAAGAAAGCAGGAGGAAGAAAAGTAAAGAAATTGATCCTTTTTTCATAAAGGCAGAACTGCTTCGGGCCACACACAGTTCCTCTGTTCAGCTGCTTTCTCTTCTGTCTTCATAATCTTTTTTCTTCTGAGTCTATGTGCCTTAATACACCTGACAAAAACACACTCCTCATTTCTCTCCTCCTCTCGCCTGATATATGTGTCTGTCCTACAACTATCTTCTTCTACCAATTCTGAACCAGCTCACACAACCTTTTCTCACTTGAATTGTTGAAGATTTTTTTTTAGCATGTTGAGGGAGGAGGACCACACACACAGACTTGTTCATTTCATCACCTTCTTCTTTATTTAAACTACACTGTGCTGAATCAAAGCCCAACGTTTTGACTTACACCTTCATCAAGGCAAGGCAAATTTATACAGTAACCTTATACTGCATGAGGTGACCCAAAGTGCTCCACGGAAATCAGAAAAACAAGTAAGAACAAGCAGATAAATGTAAGTAGCATGTAAGCAGCAAATAAATAAATTAGTTAAAAGCAACTGTAAAAAGATAAGTCTTGAGTTTAGATTTAAAAATGCTCAGCTCTGTTTCTAGTCTCTAGTCTTCTGGCATTTTGATCCAAAGTTTGGCAGCATAATAACTAAAAGCAGCATAGCCAGTTTTAAGTTTAATCCTGGAAACCACAAGTAATCCCGAGTGGTCTGGAGGGTCGGTAGTGGTTCAGACGTTCGGGTAAGTATTTTGAACCTAAGCTGTTCAGTGATTTATGGACAAGTAGTATTATTTTGAAGTTAATATTTTCAGAAACTGGTCTGAGAACTGGATTTATGTGCTGAGCTTTTTTTTGGTTCTTGTTACAACCCTAGCAGCCAACAATAGGGGCCAAAGATGTTTTAACACCTATCAAAGCATCAGACCTTTAGCTGAACCTTCTTTCCTAAAGCTGAAGAGGGAAGCAAATTTGAAATTTCCAAATGATTCATCTTATAATCTGTCTTTATTATTACTCCACAAGTCTTTCTCTGCACCTTTTGCACAACAAACATGTAATATGACTGGGCTTTGTTGCTTTGTTTCTTTATAAAGTCTAGTCTAATTTCTTGAACTCTGGTATAACAGACTTGTCTAAACTTTCATTACAGTCAGCCAACTGTATATGAATGGATTTAATATGTTCAAATGGATTTATGATGGATGTATGTGTATATTTGACAACTAGAATATGACCTTGCAAGCACAAACCTTGCAAGCTGAGCTCAAGAGGAGAAATGGGGCTTGACAATAATAAACAGGCACTGACTCAGAGTAGTGATGGTGAACATATTACTATCAACAATTTGAAAATGTCTGGAGCAGCAGAATAGCACAGCAAACGATAAAGCATTGAGAGCGTTTGTTTGATGCCGCAGTGCAACATGTCTGCTTGAAATTGGCTTTCAAGTTCTCACACCGGTGGATGTTGATCATTCTTAGACTGAGTTCACTGGTAATCGAAAAGTCACTTTATTCACTTGTAATACTCACTGATATGCTTCCTATTCTTGCTGTTGCTATGACCACCTGTTGCAATGAAGTGGAAGAAAAGCTCCGGTCTGTGCTCGGAGGGCAATCAGTCTCTTAAATGAGGGCTATTCACAAACATTTTTCCACCTCTGGTTTATTGATACAAACACAGATGGTGGAGATCTTTATTGAATTTTGCAGGGAGAAAAAAAAAGAACGAACAAGAGCAGGAAAAACATGGATGGATCGGAGAAACACATGTAGTATATTTGTTCATTCATACTATATGTCTGATTTAATTAAATTCTGAACTTTTAATGTGTCTGCCAGTCTGCAAATCAGTAAAATTAGTATACAAATAATACCAAGCTTTACATCTCATATGAAGTTGGTGGGAGACTCACAGAATCACATTAGTGGATGAAAACTCTCCTGTATGCAGTTACTCACCTGAAATACTTCTATAATTAAACCTGACTATCTCAGCTTAATGCACAGATGTTTTCAGTTTTCTATACAGTGTATGCTAATGTTTTAGTATGCACCACCAGACTAATTATTTTATACTTCATTTAGTGCTTTTCTACATTTTTTTTCTTACAAACTGAGGTGAATTTTGGGCAAAAGCACACACACTGACCCTTAAAGACACAAACACACACACTACAGTACTGTGGAAAGCGTTCACTGATGTTTGCTGAGCCGAGCAGATCTGACTCCACTCTACAGATCGATAGCTTTCTGTGCTGTACACCTCTCCTGTTTTAATCTATTACTGACACCGCTGACTGACATCAAACACTTTAAACTAATGTCTATTGATAACGCAGAGAAGCAGAGAGGGAGGAAAAGGCACAGAGCGAGGAGAGAAAAAAATAAATACTGTAAGAAAGAGAGTCAGCTAGAGGTTCTCGAGGGAAGGAAAGGGAATGGAGATGGAGAACAATGAAATGTGAACAGTGAGACAGAAAAACCAACCAACAAACAAACAAAAACAAAAGAATTTGGATACTAAGTTGAAGGAAAAAATGAAGTTGAGTTGAAGTTTTGTGTGTGTGCATGGAGGGGAGAGAGGAGAAATAGTATGAGAGCAAGGGAAATGGAGGATGAAAGTTGGAAAAAATAGACTGAACTGGAGGAGCTACTGAGAAGCAACTGCCATGAACATTAATGTAGGCTATAATGTCACCTTTGTGTTTTTGCTTTTGACTTTTGTGTCAGCTCCTACCGTCTGCATGTCACTGGAGTCTGATCTGGTCATTATAACCTGATATTTCGAGATGTCTCTGGGTGTCCATGGATGACCTGAAAATGTCATTTATTCTCCCAGAGCTGGATTCATCTAAATCTGTGCCCTTATTACTTTCCTCCCGTTCCTTCCCCTTTGTCTCTTCTTCATAGATAACGTGCATTGTGACTGGCCAACACATCCTCATAATTAAACGACAGTATAGGTCTAAGATTCAGCCAGCAAAAAACAACCTATACGTTACGTTTACACCATCAAGTAGTAGTTATGCACTGCTGAAGGACCCCAGGACCATAATATGCTGCTTTCCAAAACTGTTATAAATCACTGTTAAGAAATAATGATGTGACAACACTGTGATTAAGGTCTGGTTAGGTTTAGGCAGAAGAACCACCTGGGTAGGGTTAAGGAAAGATCATAGTTTTGGTTAAAATGATCATTTGAAACGTGGCTTATACTTCCCTAAAGTTACCTTCATCGTCATGGCAACAGCAAAAATCACAATGTTACGTTTTTTTAAAAAATGTCCCAACTAGTGGTTGGAAACAGGAAGCGAACAGTGTTCTCCTGCAGCAAAATCCACTTTTTGCCATCTAACTATCTAACTATCTAACCATTTACCCAACCTGCCTCCTCCTAATAAGGCAAAATCATCTTATCAAATCACCTTATATTGACGTCATCTGAACTGCATCACTTCCACAGGTCATAATTACTACGACTGCTAGATGGCGTAAACATATCTATAGGTTGTTTTTGCCTGCCTGAATTTTAGACCTATACTGTCATTTTTCTTGTGAGAATAGAATGGACTGGCTGGCATCCAGGTGAAGTAGAATGTGAGAGTTTTAATCTAAAACGTCATATATTACAGCTGTAAGGAATGTACCAAATGCAAAGTTGCTCATTAAAGGCAATGGTAAAAGAATAACTGGAAGCCATAGAGTTCTATTTTTAGGTTTTTAATTAGCCTGTTTTTTTTTTTTTTATTGATTGCTGATCTTCATGTTTTGGTATTTAATGCTGAAGTGATATGGTTCTGTCCCAGTCTGGCACTATGTCCCTCCACCAGATGCCCTCAGACTTTCTCCCTGTTTGTTAAGACCGGACTGAGAGGGAGAAGGACGGATTGATTGACAGAGAGGTTGCAAGTTATATTTAAGGAGCACTTGAGATAATGTTTCTTGCTTCATTGACTCTCGAATCAACTAAGTGCAAAAGTGAACTGAAACTCAGAGTAACTGTTGTCTTTCTTTATGCTACATGCAGCCTTAATATGCAGGCCACTCCGCTTGACAGATTTATTGATTTATTCATGTCAACAGCAATGTATCTTGAAGTTTATTTTGCTGTGTGTGCACATTATGACGTGCACTTTAAGTTGTGTTCATGTGAGTTCTGGTACAGTTTGTGCATGGTTATATTCTGTTTTCTCTGTGATTCCCTTCTGTGTTCCTGTGCTCCACACCGGCCCTGCATCAAACCTCGTTAGTCCTACCCTGCTCCCTGTCTTCCTCAGCCTATCAGCTTCTTTCCTGTTCCACCTGCACTTCATTCCCTCATTAGTAGTTCGTCCTGGTTTTCAGTTCAGTTTTGTTGGATCCTTTGTTCAGTCTACTCTGCTTTGTTCTGTATTGTTTAGTTTAGTTCTATTCAGTTTGTTTTGCTGTGCCTGCACTTGAGCCTAATAAAGAGTTATTCTTGCTCTGCCTGCCGTCTCCTGTGTTTGGGTCCACCTGCTCTGCTCCACCTAACGCTGAAGTATTGGTCTAAAGGTGCAAAGCAGAACAATATTTCATAAGGCAAATGAACCCAAAAGAAAACATTAATGAGAAACTAGTACCACCTGGAGGATAATAAAAACCCATTTAAGAACACACACACACATATATATATAAATAAAAGAACATTTTCAAATTCTATACACAGCCTGCACATAGAGTGCAGTAAAAGGTCTCAGTGCCCCTGTGAATTTAGTTGCTATCCCCAAATGTGCTGCATGATATATGAAAATGCATATGAAATATAAAATTTGACCAGAGGCAATAACAAGGGGCGGCTGAGCTGCTAATAGCTTTGCAGTCACATCAGATCTCGCTGAACGTACTGACACATCTCAAATGTTCCCTCATGAAGTGCAGTGATGAGGTGAATCCAGGAGGAACTTCGTACTTTCCTGATTTCTCTTATTCAATCCGTACAGATCTCAAAATATAAGAAGAGGAGGAGAGATGTGGGTTTTGTAATAGGGTTGTCAACTCAAAGTCAGAAAGGTGTATTAAATATCTCTTCACGATTTGCAACATCACATATCTGCAAGTCAACAAACACTCTCAAAGTGGTTGTCAAATACTGTCTACTTTGTACAGCTCTGTCTCTGTTGTCATGCCAACTTCTCACAGGTATCTCAACAACCAGTTTCTGCATTAACCTCGATTCACCTGTGTGCATCCTTTATAACCTCTGCGGTCTCTACAGACTGTTTAGAAAATTTAAAATACACTGCTTGAGAGAGGACGTCAAAGAATCTAAAAGAAAGTTTTATAGCAGTACTTCAGCTTTTGTCTGTAGTTACCTTACTCGTTCTGTGTCTCTGCACTTCCTCCTCATCAACAGTTACACCAGCAGTTTAGTCCAGATTCAGGGGCGATTTCCCAAAAAATTCCCTAATAAGATAACTTTTTCTGAACTTGGATGAAAAAAAAAGAAATCCTACTGGTGTCCACCTGAATGCTTTTAGTAGTAAAAGAGGAGCAGACCTGTTAACTCTCCCGTTTTTCCCGAGTTTCTCCTGTTTTTCCCCCCTTCTCCCGCCGTGCTCCCGTCTTAGTGATATTTCCCCGTAAATCTCTATTTCCTTTTATTTTTACAGTTATACACAGGGCTGTAGTGAAGACTAAACACATGCAAAGGCCATTTACCCACCTCTCAAAGTCCAACCTGACCGTTTACACAGATTGTCCATCACTTTACAGCCTTAGCTCAGACTGGCTTCCAGTTTCCATTGTAGCTTCTAGGAGCGCTCGTTTTGTTTTCCATTTGAACACGGTATCCTCGTATGAGACACAGAAACAGCTGTTACTGTCAATACAGAGCAACCAGTGTTTAAAACAAACAAACCCTGCATGCTGAAGCTAGGAGACAGACTGGAGCCACTTTCACGAGACAGACAAATTAATCAGTTCAGAGCTGATATGACATTAACTGACATGTGCAGCACCAGATTTTTAAATTGACATTAGTGTTGGTTTAACCATCCAGTTTATCTGGTGCTGCTGCTTTACATTACAGTAATGTACATGTAGTTTGATAGTTTGGATAGCTTGACTGCTAATGTATTCCCACCGTGTGTCGTTCATCCACAATTACTGTAATTAACACCTTACAAGTTAAAGTTCTGCTTCGTGCTCTGTCAGACTCTTAAAAGGAAGGCTTTTAAAATATCCAGACAGTGAGTGAACGAACCAGGAGAGAAGTGAGGAAGAATTGCAGGATGTAATGGTGTTTAAAGAAAAACAAGATGAAAGTAAATAAGATGCAACTGATTCAAAACTGATAGAAAAAGTTTAAGGAGGAAAGAGAAACGCAGCCATAAGCAGCCCAGGTGTTCATTCAAAGCAGGAAAACTGGTAAGGAATTTACACCTTAATCTAGAAGACTTACTGTTTTGGGAAATATTTTTGAAGGAACAATTTGTTTGCAAAATGTCCAAATGCAAATCCAAATGTACACTAAAGGGCATCCCCTGTAACAGAAGTCAAAGTAGAAGACTGAAAAACTGCTCTAAAAGGATTTACAGATCTTTTAATACAACACTACACAACAACTTGATTCACATGATGTTTTCTTAAGCCGTTAAAATGTTGTTGACTTCAGAAACTGTATCTTAACGAAACAGGTGAGACACCAGCAAAAAAAGAAAAAAATCTCTGTGTAAATAATTAAATACTGGGGAGAATATTCTCCCATTCCTGACAAAAGACATGTTAGAAAACAACCATTCATTTTGTGTTTTAGTGTTGGTTTTTGTTACAGGTTCCTGTGACATCTCTTTATATTGTTACCTTTTACTGTGGTGCAGTCTTTATTCGGTAAATTAGGGTGTCATCTGCTCCTCCGAAGGGATTCCCCCCTGGGCAATGCCTCCGAACCGCCCACCTGTGTTGGTGCCCCAGTCTTCCCCGTCCTTGGCTGGTCCTTCCTCTTTTTGTCGATCCATCACGCAAGATGATAAAAGACGCCTCAGGCAAATAGCAGGGGTGGCTGTAATTTAACCTGAGCAGTCCATTTCTGTGGCTCCCTCTTGTAATGTTAACTTGTGTGATAGCTAGCTCTGAGGTTAGCTTAGGTCTTTTGGTGTTTGAAATAATAACTTGATTGAGACACTAGTTTTGTGGTTTCTGGATCTTTTTTTATTATTATTATTTCATAAATCCCTTATTTCGGCACCACATGCAGGTAATTTGACTGTCTAGTGAAACATGAGGCCTTATGGGTGGCTGCCAACGTGTTTTATTTTGACAGGTAAGATCAACGCAGCCAGTTAGAGTTTATTTCATTTCTGTCAGCTGCTTCCAGCTGTAGTAAGCCAGTGGGGATCTGTTGGATTAGGAGGCATGTTTTGTTTTGTTTGTTTTTATGATTTGGCGCCACCCGCAGCCCTTTCCCTTTGTTCCTCGCCTCACTTGACTCCATTTTCTGTCGGTTATTCTCATTTAACTATCGAGCAGAAAGCTTGTGCTTTTGTAACTTTTGTTATTGTCAGCCTGCCAAACAATAAATGGCAAAACTTGCATCAGCAGTGTGTTGCTTCCCTTATTCCTCGACATCAGCAGGGTTGTAACAGTCATGGT
The DNA here is from genome assembly GCF_910596095.1 of Thunnus maccoyii. Classification (NCBI taxonomy): domain Eukaryota; kingdom Metazoa; phylum Chordata; class Actinopteri; order Scombriformes; family Scombridae; genus Thunnus; species Thunnus maccoyii. The sequence goes on along the minus strand of NC_056546.1, from coordinate 8,673,530 downwards.
CGGAAAAATGATGTTAACCAGCATGCTAGGTCTGTTAAACATAGCCGCCAAAGAAGCCACAGAGAACACATTAACCATCCATTCAATTACATCAGGGCAGGCAGAGTAAAGGCACCTGGTGATTAGATCTCTGGAGCCAAGAGAGGAAACTCTTTTCATAATGTAAAAATAATGGTCAGGTGGGGTACCGGAAAATCTCTCTTATTTTCAAAGCCCAATGTTAAGTGGTAGGAAGAGGAGTGCTCATTTTTGTACTTCTTTATAGCCCCCGGACATTTTTTCAGTCATACTCATGTAGCTCCTCCTGCACTTTCATTGTTCTTGTATTTTCCTTGTGTACATCAACATATGCGACATCATCTCCTGGCATGGATGGTAAAAATCTGCACTTTTCTGAGTAAAAGAACAAAAGCTGACCACTGGCTCAGGACAGTAAACAAGTCTGAAGGCAGACCAGAGGGTTTGGATGGAGGAAGGAATTAAACTCTGGTTTGGACCTGGTGTGAAAATGTCCAAAATGGAATAATGCCGTTTTTACATTTCTGCTGAATTTTAAAACACAGATTCTACCAAAAAGTGTAATGAGCAATAAATGAGCAGTTACCCTAAACTATCAAGCGGCTAATAAAAATAATGAATAGCTGCTAAAATGAGGCTACCTTATGTGACTGTGGCATTGGGAACCATCCCATGAGAAAGAAAGGATGTGAGACATATACCCTCCCTCTTCCCAGTTATGCCTGGAATAGTTTCCAAAGTACCTTGATATGCCCGCCATATCCTCCCCTCGACACACACACACACACACACACACACACATACACAAGACTTTTTCCCAAACTGACACTTTAATTGGTCCTGAGCCTCAGTGAGACGGAGGGCTGACATGACACTTTGGCTAATGACACAGTCTGTCCCGTTGAGTAGGGATGGACACACACACACTCAACCACACACACTAATGAGGAACATGGTTCCTGTCTAAACTCAGACACTCAAAACGGATCAAAGCACTAAATTTTCACCAAAATGGGACTTGTTTTATTCACACTAATAAAGTTCCATTTGACAGATGTGTGTATGTGTGTGTGTGTACCAGTACACACACACACACACACACACGCACAAACACACACACACAGACACACACAGACCAACCACACACAACAGCACTGCAGCAGATTTACTTATTCATTTCAATGGGATCACTGTGCTGGGTTGGCAATGTTTAGGTGATTCTGACGCAAGTTTAACACACTGAGTTGGCCATATTATGAGTAAACTCACAAAACACGAGGAATATCATGTATCTTGTTGACTGGAGCACTGTACTATTTCTTTAACTAACCAGATTCCAGTTGGAGGAAAAAACATAAAGATGCTGTGAACTTTCCAGAATTTGCAGTCCTGCCTCAGAGGATTATAAACCAGTGTGCCTGTGCCAACGCAGCCTTTTGCATTTCACTGTAGTGTGCTGTTGTCACCAGTTGCTGTTCATTAATGACCTGCTGTCAACCCCCTCTCCCCGCTTCAATTTTTTATGCTAATCTAAAGGCCAAGGGTTTGTTTGTTTCAAGATTCAAGATTCAAGATTTTTATTTGTCAATTCTCTACATGTACCAAACATACAGAAGAATCGACAAAACGTTTCTCAGTATCCCGCGGTGGCAACATTAAAGTAAGACAATAAAGTGCACAAAAAATAGACATATACTAAAATATATATATAAAATTTAAAAAATAAAATATATATTGTCCTGTATAGTGCAAATAGTGCAGCAGCATGATATTATGCAGTAGTAGTGCAAAAGACAGTCTGTTTCTGAAGGTCAGGGCTCAGAGTCCAGGGTGTCCAGGAGGGAGTGGGAGGGTGGGGAGAGAGTTCAGCTTCCTGACAGCCTGCTGTTAGTGAGTCTGGTGGAGCGGGCACGGAGGCTTTGGTACCTTCTTAGACTGTGTGCGGGGTGGCTGGCATCGTGCACAATCGTGGTCGCTTTGCGGGTGAGGTGGGTGTTATAAATGTCTTGCAGGAAGGGGAGTGAGGCACCAATGATCCTTCCAGCTGTGTTCACGATGTGCTGCAGGGTTTTCCAGTTCTGGTCGGTGCAGCTCCCGCCCCACACAGCAATACAGCTGGACAGGATGCTCTCAATGGTGCCCCGGTAGAAAGTGCGCATGATGGGTGGGGGAGCTCTCGCTCGCTTAAGTTTGCGGAAATAGAGGCGCCGCTGTGCTGTCTTCGCCAGTGTTGCAGTGTTGGCGGTCCAGGATAGGTCCTCACTGATGTGCACCCCCAGGAATTCGGTGCTGCTGTTTGGTCTGAATCAGTTGATGAGTGGCTAAACTAGGTGCGTTTTCCCCTTAAGTTTCTTTTTACACAGAGAAAAATCCAACGGAACCAAAAGGCATCACTACAAGCTGCGTGACTATGTTCACTCCACTTATTGTTCAGATGTGGTGGAAGCAAGAGCATAAACACAGGAGGACGGTCCTGAAGAAGGTCATCTGGCAAAATGCCACATACTTTGTTGTGCTAGTCCAGATCAGATCTCAATTAATTCTCCAGCTAGCTGCTAGCAACTGTTAAATTCGCTCATCCCAGTATGGAAAGGCTAGGTTCAAGATCCATTTAGTTCAAACGTGCAGGTTATGCCTAGTGGTCGGGTATAGTTGTTTTGGTCCGCGCCAGAGTGTGATGTGTTCAGACAGTCAATCGCACCAAGGGGGAAAACGAACCAGAGTCCTGTTCAACTGAGCTTAAAAGAGCAGGTATGAAAACACCCTAAAATAATCCTCTCCTGGCTTAAGCTTCATACATACTGGACAGGCACGAGTTCTCATCTAACACCAGTCTTAACCAAAATACTTTAATAACCTCAACCAAAGGGAAATAAGAAAAACAAAGCAAAATTGGACAAAACATTAACCGACACATGGTCCACACTGGGTGCAAACTGTGATTTATTCTCTCAGTAAATTAGTCCCTCCAGGATTTCAGAGTTTTTTTGTGATTATTGCGGCCAAAAATACTTTTGATTTTGCAGCGGCTCTTCTCAAATTGCAATACAATTTGCTATGTTTTATGAGCTCTTTTTGCAGTAAAATTGCAGGAATTGGGAAAAATTGCAAGCAAAGGAAAATTATATGATTTTTTTTTAAAAAAAACACTACCAATGAAGATTCATATGTAATCACTTACTTTGATAAAATGTTTCAGTGCTAATTTTAAAATGCATTTTCTGAACATGAGAATCATGGGCTCAAAGTTATATAAAATACTGTACTTGAATTCCATTTCTAAACTTTTATTAAATAAACTTTCACCTCAACATGAGCACCAAATAAAATCGGTCACTAATGCCATTAAAATAGCATAAACATATAGTTTCATTTCAAAAGTGCCCATTTTTACGTTTGAGGTAGATTATGTCCGTCTTTGGTGTCTGAACAACACATCAACTTTTTTTCTTCTGACTAACTGAATGAAAACCTCATTTGGGAACATTTAGGAATTGTTTTGTACAGTCTATGTCAGTAGTTTTTGTTGGCAGATGAGATTTGTCCATCTTCCACCTGAATGCATTCCTGAATCCTTTGGCGTAAGTTATCACCTCTCGAAATGTGACAATTGGTCCAAATCACAAGCGGTATTTTGATTTGGCCATTTCATGTGGAAAAGTAGCGCTAATTTAGCCAAGAGATTCTTGAATTTGCGTCTGCGTGACATACTGAGCTTGTGTCTTGCTGCTGACTGCAAAGTCATGGACAGTGTGGGGAGATTAATTAAATAGCAGCAACAAACAAAACAAATTTAACACTGAGATTAATGTGTTAGTGGTATTGTGTGTTATACAGCCTACACTGCAAATCTGTTTCATTCAGGACTATATTTTTCATTCTGTTCCATCTTCTCTGGTCTTTCCCTTATCTGTCCTGAGGGGTTTCTGCCACATTGGAGTCATGGTGAGAGGCTGATGAATGGACACACCCCACTGTGTCTCCTCCAGTCCATTCAGCTTCACCGAGAGCCAGAAACACAAGAGAGACTGTAATCAATCATCTGATATTACTCCCTTTCGTGTGCATACAGTCATTCATTTCCTTTTCTCAATTGACTTTTTGTGGCTTCACTAGTTTCTGAACTGCTCATTTCTTCCCCTGTAGAGTATCATATTCCTCTCTTTTCCCTTTGTTCTTTCTCTTTTCTTTCTTTCTCAACCTCTCTGAATTCATTCATTTCTTTCATGACTCACACCCTGCCATCCGCATTTTGCTTTGCTCAGCAAAGTGTGTGTGCGTGTGTGTGTGTGTGTGTATGTGTGCATTCATTCACAAATCCTATGCTTCTCCAGTACGTGACTTTAATTCTGATTTGTTGCCCTTGACAGCAGCCGCATCTCAATCTGCTCTGATAATAAGCAGTGGAATTACTCTACCTGCTAACTGTCTTTCTATCTTTCTCCTTCTCACTCTCTTAAACACGCACTACACTCACTAAATTATTAACTCTGGCCACGCATTTACATTTTCACTTATTCATCTCTTCAATTTTTCATTTCTCTCGCTCGCATTTATTTCATTCAGCTCGGTTGCAGTAGCTTCTCACTAGCATCTCTGTCTCAGTAAGATCGACGCTGCATGTGGAGACACAACATGCCTCTCATTTTATTAGACTTTACAATAACACATTTTGTGTATTTCAATGTGACAAGTCATCACTTAACTTACTATTACAGTAACACATCATAGGCTCGCACCCATCTTTTGTCTCATTTTAATAATCCCACTAACAGTCCTCCTCCCTCCCTCTCTGTAGGAGTCAAACATTCACCATAAAGTGTGCGTCACGTACAGGGGAGTTAATTGCTTAAAACAGGAGCTGAGCTAAATCACCCCATTATTTATTTTAACGGTGGAGGTCCCTCAAGGACACAATGGCCGCTATGAGCTAATGACAGTAGTTTCTCTCTCTTTAAAATGCACTCACATCACAGATATCGGATACAGAACTTAAAGACCTCCAGACATGTTTTAAAGGTTTTCTGTTATTTTTATACTGTTATGACATCAAGTGTCTAACTTGTGGTGAATGTATGTGAAAATACTCCCTGCAAGTCAAAACCTCAGGCTTCAATCTGCTCTGACTGCTGTGACACATCATCATTCTGCACAGTGAAGCTAAAACAAGCAACAGGCAGAACAAGAATAAAAATGCATTTTTGAGGGGGGCTTTAATATAACAAATGCAGTCTATTAACACAAGTGATTTAGATTCAGTTCTTGAAAGCTTCTTTTGTCAGTAAAGTGAAAGATTTTTTTTTTTTACCTGTTAAGACTGTTGTTGTGAGGTTTGCATGTCCTGTTGTTTCCTCTGTGTGCTCCTTTTTTCTCTTATAGCCCATACACATACTGTAGCAGTATGGTGAACTGTGGAGTCCATCTGTGTTGTAGTGTGTGGTGAAACATTAAAAAGTCATCGCATGCAGCTGCCCTACATGGAAATATCTCAGTTTGAGCAATGAAATAATGTTTATTCCGGGAGCTGTATGACTCTACTTCATGAATGTACAAAGATAAAAGGAACAAAGGAGAGCGAACTCTGGACTGGAGTTTTTGTGAGGTTTAAAAATGAGTCAGAGGCAGAGCTTTCACACAATATAAAGAGGCACTCTCCACAAACACACACATAGTCAGTGCAAAAAACACTCCAACACTTCACAATATGTACAGATAAAGCAAGGTCAAAATGTGCATTAAACAAGATGAGCAAGAAATGAAGGGACAGCATCATACAATATTTCATTTTTCTTGTCCAAGTCCTCCCCTTCTTCTTCCCAGGAAAGAGCAAACAATAGGCGTGCGTATGTGTGTGTAAGTGTGTGTCACAAAGCTGCACAGGGTTGCCAATTCCTGTCCTGACACTTGGGTTTATTCTTAGATTTTGGGCTGCTGGAAGGTACAACAACTTGCAGGGCGAAGGGACAAACACAGACACACACACACACACATAAAAGAAGTACACACTCACTGAAAAAAAAAAAAAACATGCACATACACTCAAACGCACTTACACAAGAATTCAGTGATGTCTATCAGATCTCTGTCTCTCGTTGCGACACGGCAGCCTCAGTCGACCCCGGCGCTCTTAACCCAAGGTCACCTCTGACTAACACACATACACACACATACACACACACATACAGCTTACATTGAGGCCCAGACATCAGCTTCAGTAATCCAGTGATCATTATGTTTCTCCTTATCTCTCTCTCTTTTGTCGGTGTCATTAAATTGTATTTATTATTATTCCGTCTTATTTCTTCTCTATAGAAGTATCTATTTTCTCTGACAAGCATCTGCATGTCCTGATGTGGACAAGACATGCATTACTGTACCACAAGGCCAAATTTGGCACAAAGGGATTGTACTTTAAGGTTCAAAACGGGACCCGTTTTAATTTAGCATGTAATACTCAACTTTCTTTGTGTTGGGTCAAGACATATATAGACAATTATTATCTCATATCCTTCTATTTATCCACAAAACAACTGGACAACAATTCCAAGGGGAACATTCAGCAATATACTTTTCAGGAAGCAACAGGGTTTATAGGAATGAATTTTGAGAAACAAAAACTGCTGCACATGTAACCATACATGATCGTTAAATATTTTAAAATCAAAATCATGGGCTTCGATATGGTTTTATAACAGTCTCCACTCTTCTAGGAAAGCTTCTTACAAGATTTTACGAACTTGTCTGTAGGGATTTGCTCCCGTTCAGCCTTGGGTGCATTAGTGATTTTGAGCACTGATGTTGAGTGATGAGGCCTGTCATCCCATGGAGAGGTTGAGATCATGGAGGGGTTGAGGTCACGGAGGGGTTGAGGTCATGGAGGGGTTGAGGTCAGGACTCTGTGCAAGCTAGTAAAGTTCTTCCAAACCAAACTCAGAAAAGCGTTTCTTTATGCACCTAGCTTTATGTGTGTATGATATGTTGAAACAGGAAGGGGACTTTCCCAAACTGTTCCCTTAAAGTTGAAAGCAAATCATTGGCTAAAATATCATTAAGGGGCCTGAATCATGAAAAACAGCCCTCAACCAAATCCACCGTAGCACCTTTTACTGTTCTAACCCCTGTTTTGTGTAGGAAGCCTATGTTTGATGATTATTTCTTGCTAAGTTTGGTTGCACTCAACTCTTTCCTTCTCTCTCTCTCTCCACTTCTTTTTCTCTCCTTTTGCTCTGGTATGATCACTCATAAGTAGGGAGCAAGATAGGGACAGCGAGAGGGGGGATGAATATGACAGAAAGATGGAGAGGGACAGAATGATAGAGACTGACTGAGAAAAAGGAAGTCGGAGAATGAGTGAAACCCATTACAGTAGCTCTGAGCCGAGATTTATGTCAGCCAGAACTTATTACAGACGAACAGCAGATGAACAAAACGCTGGCGAGAGAAAGAGCTGGAAGAAAGCCATACATTATTCATCAGATTCCTCACAGCTTTCATACTCTTTTCCTCTGGTTTTCCTTGATGTGTCCTCCCTTTTCCTGAGTTATTTTCCCTTTCTTTTACCCCTCCTGCTTTTCTACCCATTCTTTATTCTCCTTTCGTATCACCCTTTATCTTCATTTTCCTTGATAGGCGTTTTTCAAGTTTCTGCAACCTTGTCCGGACACACACACACACACAGGTATGCCTGTGTCAGACGGTCCCTTGGGATACTTAGTATGCAGCCATGATACAGATGTCTCACAGCCACCCAAACAGCAAATGTCACAGAGCAGACACACACAGTGGAACATCCTGGACGTGTGAGGACGTTCCATTAATTTCATGTTGGCTTAACAAAAACATCACCCTCATATCCTGAAGTAAATCTCATTCTAAATCTATCCTTACTCAGAAAATAAATTTCCCACAGATGTCTCAAAAGGAGCGCTCTGTGCCGCTACGTCCCCAGGCTCTCTGTTCCTTTGGGGATATAAAATCTGCAGAAAATAATTAAAAACATGCATCACACACGCAACCTATGTCTAGGCCAACTGGAGGCTGCGTCTGAGTACTCTGACCACAGAGTATGCAGTGACAGGGTTTGTTTCACGGCTGCCGACAGCGAGAGCATCGCAGGGTAGATGAGATCATCACCCAGTCATAAGGGTGAGACGGGGTGTGAGCCTTAAGGCTGGAATTGCATAAGACACTTTTTATGAAACTGCACTTCTTTTACTTACTTGAATTTGGATGGATATAAAGCTGTCACCCAAACATTCGTGTCATGCTCTTTAACATTTATTTTTAAAGTGTTGGGAGTTTTCTGTCACACAGTCTTGGATATGTTTCAATGTCATGGTCATGTGAGGTGAAGGAGGGCTCTTTCTCTCTGAGTAATTAAAGCTGCATTAACACAGTTATGTCCATAGGCGGTGGGTGAAGCTGAGATGGTGCTGGTGCCTGGGGGTTGGTGCTTGGCAGGGAGCATATACAGTAGAGTGAGTTTATGAGACCACATAGTGGGTTTATCAGTTTATCAGAGCTAAAAGAAAAAAGGAGAAACAGCATTGATGAGAGCAACAAGACTGAACTATAAAGTAAATACGTGGGGAGTAATATTTCTGGGAGCTTCATCACTTCTTCATGGACTCTTTACTATGATACGTTTTCTGACCACTTGATAGCAGAACTCCACAACAAGCTTTACATTTCACACACATTTGACATATTATGGCCTTACAAAGTTTATATGGCTCACATGTTAGCCAACAATGGTTTACTAACACACCGAGGGGAAGAGCAGGAATGTAAGTCCAATATTCACTCTCCCCTTAGCTCTGTTTTAGTCTCCAGTAGCTACCGATATTTATCTTTTTAGCTGCAAATGCTCCACTTTGTTCACCAGCTGGTTGCTAACATTGTCTGCTGTTTGGTGCAGCACGGATATCATTCAGTGGGTTTATCACAGCTTTTTTTTCTGATAACAGCTGCCTGTTGTGATTTGATTCGTTATTCTATTTATTTCAAGATGAGTTAACAGCAAACAATCTTCAGTCTTCAGAAAAAAATATTTCTGGAAAACCACAGAAGAAGAGATTCATTATTTTCATTTGTTTTATGCATTTTTCCAGAGAGTTTCATGCTGTCTAAGAGAAACAGAAGTACAATAGCAATTATGTTTCTGAGCTGAGTAGCTGAATTAAGAAGAAAATGAATAGTTTAGCACCTGTTCACAGAAGGAAGCTGTGTATCTAAGCTATGTGTTTGCAGTATTCTTCATTCACTGTCCTGTCAGTCAAGGAGATTGAATTGCACTGAATAAATGAGTGACAGACAGAGAGGTGAACAGAGACAAGTACAGAACATGAGAGATACAAAAAAAAACAAAGAACAGTATCACTGAGCAGTACACTATGTATGTATTTATAGTACTTCATGGAAATGGAGATAGATGGAAAAACAGCGAAAGGAAGTGAAGCGAAGTAGAGGGGAAAAGAACTTACACGTGCTTAGAAAATCTGTCGGGTAGCATGTTTTTGTTTGGTTTGCCAGCATAAAGATGGCTGTGAAAGATTAATAAAGTGATTACGATGATGGAAACCTGCAGGTTTTGTGTTGACGATGGTGTACGCGATCGGTGTAATCACAAAAACCAGATCAGTGTTGGATGTCAGGGAATGCGTGACACAATGAACTTTCTGTTAGGGCCAAAGTCAAGAAGTGTTTACGAGTGGAAAATTGCCTGGTTAAAAATAAGAATGTGTTTCACTTAACCAGAGTAAATAAAAAGAAGTGTTGTCGAAGTAAATATAAATGTTGTGACAGTTTTTTTCCCAAGAATATTCTTTGGAAGTGGTCATTTATCACCTGTTCACCCCACTATGGCCAAGTAATATTTCTTTTCTCAGTTGAATTCCTTTTGTTCGTTGACCTGCCTCATGAAATAATGGATTTTTAAAAAAAGAGATATTCTTGTGCAGTTTCAGCCCTCCCTGTTCTTTCAGTTGCTCTGCCGTTGATCCGTCTTGGCATTTCTCTGCAGGCGCTCATAAGGCCAGCTGTCACTGACAAACCAGGACCCTTCAGCTACAATAATCAGGAGACAAGGGACCAAAAAAAGGCTGTTTCCACTCTTTCTTTCTCTCAATGTGTCCAGGCATTCTTTCTGCATGTCTCCTTTCAAGGTCACTGGGTGTTCGCATCTTGTAGTTCTCCTGTTTTCTCGAGTAAAAACATATTGTACATATTATTCTAAAATACAGTATTAATGGCAATCCCCAAAAGGAAAAACAATCTATGTACAAAGGTTTTTTATTCCGTTTTCTCCAGTTCAAATTAACATCTGAAAAAAGCATTTCAGTCCTTGACTTCAAATTGACCATGTATTTATACTGCAGGCAACATCATATATGTGATGCTGATTGTATCTTTCTTACATAGATAATTAATTCCACTGGACATTCAAACAACTTTTCATTCAGCAGCTACATAGTCAGTCTTCAAATAATCTTCCTTAAACCTTTTTCCCTGTATGTTTTTTTTTAGGTTACTGCAGTGATGATTAACAATGTGAGGTCAAAAGTTCACCAGGGATAGTACCACTGAATCAGCTTCTGGGACTAACTGATCTGATTTGGCACAACAAAGCTGATTAACTCACTTAAAAAATTGCAAAAGCAGCCCATTCTGTACCCCAGACAGACTACTGCAGTGATGAAAGTATTGCTTTAAATGGGACAAGTCTGACTACTATACTTATTTTTGTCATAAGTAATTACTACTGATAGAAATGATCGGGCTGGAACAAACACATTTTCTTTTAATCTTCTAATATAACCAACTTGCACAACAATAAAATTTTACAGCTCACCATTTACCTAAAATTGAATTCTTGGCATAACGGACAAACCCCATCCAATATTTAGACCATGTGATGCTAAAATGCTCCACTGAAACAAAATATGAAATGAATGTGATTATAATAAAATGTGTTCATGTTCAATCTCAAGTTTAATGTTTAATAAATCCACAAGTTAAATCATACTTTGCCTAAATATCATCCTCCATATGTAAATTCACCCACTTGGCCCATTTAACCCAAATAAGGAATTATGTTTGCTTTGTAATAATTTGTTAACACTTATGTGAATAGTATCAATATGTCACAAATACACCTTCATCTTCCTCATGGATGGTCTCCTGCCACTCATACTGCGGTCATCCAATATTTTTTTAGAAGGCGCCTTAGGTCATAATGGGTTAAGAAGAGGCTGCAAGTAAGGAACAAAGAGATAAATACACTAGAGATAGAAGAGTTAGCTGCCACGAGTTTCACTGTTCCGGTTTGTTTACCTCAAATGCTCACTCTCTCTTTTTCCATCTTTACGTCTTCTCTCTTAATCCATCACTCCATCGTTCCCCTCCTCTATCTCTTCCCTCCCTCCAGCTTCCTCTCTGTATCTCTTTCCACAGACCGCTGCAGCACACAGCATTTATCTGCTATATGAGGCACTTTGCCACTGTGCTCCAATCTGTGTGTGTGTCTGTGTATGAAATGATTGCGTAATAGCTCTACAGAAGCAGTGGGGGGGGTTTTGGAAAGGGCTTGAGGATTAAGCGGGTTTCTCGTCAGACATGCTGGGAGGTTGTCTTTTCAAAAGTGGCTTGGTTACAGGGTGTGTGTGTGTGTGTGTGTGTGTGTGTGTGTGTGTGTGTGTGTGTGTGTGTGTGTGTGGAGGCTTTGTTTAACTTCATTGCTACCATCAGTCAATTCATGTTACTGTACCATCACGCCTTCCTGCTTCCACTCACCCATCCCTCCGTACATGGTATTTCTATTCATTTGTCAGGTCATCGCTTTACATGCATGGGTTTATTATTCATCTATCCCATTCATCAGTTTGTCCACTCATCCATTTATCTCCTCATCCATCCATTAGTTGAGCAAGTATCCATTTAAGCCTCCTCTGTCCTCGCTTTTTTTGCCACTTTTTTGTCTCTCCATGCTTCTGGTATTCTGAGAAAGAGAACTGACAGGGGACTCTAAATCTCTCTGGTTGTTTCTGTACACACCTGTGTTTGATGGTGAAAGATTTCATTTCATCTCAGATAGTATCCATGCTGTTTTGCTCTAAACCTACTGCGTAGGCGGTAGTGTTCTTGAGAGACTCATTCACAGACTCCAAGTTCTCAGGTTTCTTCCTTCCTACCCTTTCCCATCTCATTTTCTCTTTCGCCCCACTTCTCCCCTTTCCTTCAACTTTATTCCCTCTCAGTGCAACATTTTAAATAACAGTAGGCAAAAAGCTCTGACATTTCCTTTGCCTTAAACCTCCTTATGAGACAGATATGTGGAGTGTTTAGCCATGACCCAAATGGATACACAGTGAATAGAGGATTACAGCTGTGAGAGAAAAGGAAGTGGAGAGGAGTGGAGAACCCTGGCTTGCATTTTTCATTTTGTGTCTTCAATAGAGAGCTACTGTCCTGATTGCCAAAAGCCTTTTTATATAAACATGTTCATAACCAACCACATAGGGTTATCTGCTGTTCCATTTCTTATCTGCATGGTTATATGCTTCTTGCTTTAGCAAAACAATTTCACGCCTCTGTCCAAACCAAATATAGGGTAATCTATTTTCTATAGATGGGCATTTACCATTCTATGCATTTAATTGAATACCATGTATGACTGTATAACTGCCTGACCAAGCATGCCCCTAAAATTGCCCAATTACATGGTACATAGTTGTTTGTAATTTGGGTCATTTAGGGCATTCTCAATCCTATAGTTTGTTTGCTCTGAATCAGTGAATGAGTTGGTAAACTTGATGTATTTTCCCATTGGTTTGCTTTCTTTTTTACACTCTTTTCACCAAATTGTGTCACTACTAGCTACGTGAGAATGTTCACTGATTGGTTAGCTATGTCTAGGGCAGGAGCAAGAACATAAACACAGGAAGAAGGTCTTTTGGCCAAATGCAACGTTCTTTATTGCACTAGTCCAGGTTGGACCTTGATTCATTCTCCCGCTAGTTGCTAGCAACTATTTCAGTCATTTGCATCCCAGAATGCAAAGCACACTTTACTACGGGAACCATTTTTACATATGCCGAGATATCAAAATGCTAACTTTGCAGCAGGGCCGGATTAAGGACTGTCCTTTATTAAACCACCCCACCTCCCTCCCCTAGTTAGTTAAAACAACAATTAAATATAAGTTTGGGGGAAAAACAACTATTTTAGTCTAAACTGGACTTATCTGCTTCTACTTTTTATTCCTACTCAAGCATATTTTTAGACTGTACTACACCTCTCTCCCACCATTTAGTGCAAATTTTATTGTGTTTGTGTCATTCTTAGAAACAGCGGGAGACGCAGATGAGGCAAAATATCCCTGATCTCACTATTGTTTTGTTTTGCTATCCACTGCAAAACTTTACTACCATATTTTTCTTTTCTTGTAGTCAGAATTTTCCTCACTTGCAGGCTCTATGGTGCCAATTCCTGCGTAAAGAAGCATTAACATGTTTTCTGATAAAACTCTGCATCTGAATAAAGCTGTCATAGGCTCAAGTCATTAATGGCAGCTCACATGGGTCAACAGTTGGCCCAAACTGTTTATTATTGTTTATTTAATGGGCATTTTTTTAACTTTGAAGGTAATTTTAGGTCAAACTCCTTTTTTTCTAACTGGAACAATTGGTAGATTTCTGTATAAATCTATTATTTAAAAGAGAAATAATTGCTATCTACTTATCTGAAATGTATTAGAACTAGGACAGCTAGGTTCTGCAACAGCACCTATAATGCCTCAGGGTTGCTACTGTGATGAGTTATGTTGTTTCTTTTCCTCTTTCTTCTTTTTTTTGTTAATGTGAGCTCACCAAACCACATTCCTACCAACGATGTTGAAACGGCAACAAGCTATTCAAAGAAGTAATTCTATTGAGAAAAGGAGGGAAGTTTAATAATAATACAGGATGTCAAGAATGTGTAATGCACACCACAGCTGTTACAAATGCCACACGTATTTACTGTAAACCTGTGCAGGTTGTTGCATCAAGGATTCTGTTTGAAGCTTTGCTGGAGTCCCAGACCAGATCTTGTATGCTCATTTGAATACATGAACATTCAACACTGGAATCTGTACCTCAGTGATGTAAACATACTCTCTGATATGGTTATTTTGTTTTGATGTGATTATGCTATGGATCTGTAGAAACGGACACACACACACACACACACGCTAACACAATGTTTAAGGTAGCTTTGAATTCCATTAAAACGTAGGCTTTTACAGCCATTTGCGCTCTAATGTCGTGGACGGACATATATTCATGCGCGTGCACACATGCATATTCATCATTCTAAATGCTTTGGACACACACCTACACACACACTTAGGCTATATAGAGTCTCAGCACTGCAACATGCTGGATATTGATGCAGACATATACTGCACTGTGGTGCTTTTATGAACAAGTACTCATACATTCATTCAGTGAATACATAATCAGTACAATATATAATCCTACTGGTGTTTTTGACTCAAACATATGGACAGTGGCAGTGATAAATATGCAGCATTTTACTTTAAGAGGAATTTCTGTGATAAAAAGATTTTTGGCACAGCACATTAAGTGCTTCAACCCAGTGAGTTAACTTCAGATTTCAAGTGATTTACAGTTTTCGTGACTGATTCTCCTACAGGCTGAAAACCAACAATTTGCCTTTAGTGGAGGGCAAGAACATAAAAGCAGTGAAATATTATTGAATATGATTTGACTGCGTAGCTGCTCCGTCATTATGATTTATCATCTTAAAAGTTAAAGCTGAGACATATCTTCATGAAATGGTGAAAAGTGCTGTATTTACCGTTTACTACACTATTACACTGTGTCCTAACTGAATGCGACGCGAGTGAGCGTCAGCAACAAAATCAGTTTGATTGCTTTATTTTGTATTGGAGTGTCCTAACTGGCCGCAAGTGACACAGCGCACTGTACAGCACAATGCGGTGCGTTGTTTAGAGCTGAACTTTTGACTGACGCCCTGCTTCCTGTTGCTCGCTTTGAAAGCACATTGGGATGAGGAGCAGCTGATTCATTTAGTTGAAATGAGCAGTTATCTCCATGATACCTCCTTATTTCACGGCAAAAACTTAAATAAGGTAGCAGCTGGCTGGAGGGAGATCACCAGGGAGCTGGAAGCTTCTGGTTAAGTTGCTCTTGGCTATATTATATGTAATTTCCAGTAAAGAACACAATATAAAACGTGTGTTTTCTGTTTAAAAAGTACAAACGTAGGATAGCACGTACTCACCCATCTTTGTTTGTTTACATGACGTAACAGAAGTGCATATTTAATGGATTCAGTGGGGACAGAGAGCGCCCGATGTAAAGCGATGCAACACGATAGTCGAACGCTCGCTTGCTGTTAGGACACAGTGTTACTAAGAAATCTGATCAGAATAGTCAGGTTGCATTTGTCATCATCAACATTTGTATATAACTTAAAGTCCACCGCCACTTCTTGTTCCCACAGTTGAATGTTTGAGCTTCACTGTGCAGAATGATATATATGCAGAGTTTGACACTAGAAAGCTGTTTTCACATTCATTTGCTGAAAGTGCAAGTTTCTGGAAAGCTGAGCATGATTTGTGACATCACAACTAGTGTGGAAGCTAATCCTGGTCCAGTACACAGCATACACAAGTGTGATGTAGAAACTTGAAGCCTCCAGTGCACATATGCTGAGAATGGACTTTTCAGTAAAGTAGGAGACATCTTGTGTGTGTTCAACTATTGAAATGAACAATATTTGCATATTCATAGATGATTCTGATTTTTTTAATGAAGGAGAAGGAGCAGATGGTAATTTAAGGATCTTAACGTGGTAATTATACTGTTTTGGTGGAAAAACCATTAGACACACATTATTTTTCCATTCATGAAACTTTCATACACACATATTTGAACTTGTGTATGTATGAACAAAAGAACGTTTTGTAAATCAGATAAGGTTTTCTGATATTTCTGATTATCAATTTTTACAAATTCAAGAGTAAAAAGATGACAACATTCATGTTGTTTATACGTTTATGGTTGAGTTACACTAGGTGCTCCATCATCTTTGCTTTCCTTTAAATATGCAGAAAGGGTTTTTTTTTCACGTGGTGCCTCTAGTATTTGTCATTCCTGTCTTTAGTATTTGAAATACTGCAACATTTCATACAGTAATCGTTCTCTCAACATGGATATATTGGATTGAATAGTTTGGAGAGAATGATGCATACCCAGGTCACATTTGGTCAATCCAGGTCTATCCATGATGTAACATTTTAACACTCTGGTATCTTTCAGACTTCTCTATGTACTAAATTTAGGACAGCTCACCTTTATCATATGCTTGTGTACTGTAATTCGTTTAGATGTCTTAAATATACACATGACCACACACAGTCACCATGTTGTCATGTTCTTTTGATTTGAACCTGTGATTTTCGTGCAAAAAGATCCAAAGAAAACATCTTTGTTGGTGCTGTTCAAAAGGAAAAAGATAAACTTGTACATGTACTTATTTTACCATGGCTGTGCATGCATTGAGTTCTTTCTTCCGACTTAAAACACCAGCTATGAAAACTCATGTGATGTGTTGAGAGATGTGCTGGCTGCGGTGCTAAAATCCTCTCAGATTAATTTAGAAACAAAAGAAAACCTTCTTTCGTCTGCTCCCTCCCTCTGTGTCGGTATCTGATGGGAGTAGTGACCTTGAATTGCTCTTGATGTTCCTCACTAATCTTCTGTCGTCACCTCTTGTTGCCTCTGAGCATCCCGCTGTTAAGCCTTTGTGTGTGTGTGTGTGTGTGTGTGTGTGTGTGTGTGTGTGTCATGGATAAATAGAGAGAAAGCCAGCAAGAGTGTGTTTCTGTGTGTTTAATTTAGTGACATTTAGAGAAAGAGAAAGAATACAGAAAGACAGAGAGAGAACAAGAGGTGATAAGGTGATCCTGCCCAGTAAGCACCATGGTAACGGTTACCGTGACAGCGGGAGCAATGGGAATGATAGGATGGAAGCTGGGATATTCCTGAAAGGATTGGAGAAACCCTCACTCTCCTCCTGTCTTCCTGTCTCTCCCTCCAGGGGAGTAACCCCGCAGGAGAGTTCTCCCCCCTGAGAGCTCCCCCATAATGGGTAGTTGCCAAGGTCACCAGTCCTCTCATCCAATCAGGATACTTCTGTGTATCCTTGTCTTCCTGGTTCTTAGTAATTTGACCTCCACGTTGTTCAGGGCAGCCAGCTCACAGCGGCTGTTGTGTGCTCTCCAGTGACATGAAAGTCAGGTCACGAATTGAAATTGGCTGTTAGTGATAGCTGAAGTCATGTAGGTGATCCCTGGGTGCTGCTGGCATCTATCCACACACAACAAACGCAGACAATTAGAGGCTGAAACGACACACACACACACACATACACACACACACACACACACACACACACACACACACATAGTCTCATATGGAAAGGCAGTGGGACACCATGAAATCACACGATGCTTGTAGATTTCCTTGCACACTTATTAGATGTGATGATATGTGATTATTACTGCATATCTTCACTAGACAAGCAGATCTGGTCATCTACTTTGCATTTTTACCACAACGTTAGCTATGTCGACATCAACATGTCAGATAACATTCAATTAACAAAGGTCGCTATCGGACTTAACAGACTCATGACTTCATTGATGCAAACCAAATGTCAGACCAAGCCGATGCATACAAATAACTTTAGACAACAAACTTGTCACCATGTGGTGTCGAAGGTAAA
The DNA here is from genome assembly GCF_910596095.1 of Thunnus maccoyii. Lineage (NCBI taxonomy): Eukaryota > Metazoa > Chordata > Actinopteri > Scombriformes > Scombridae > Thunnus > Thunnus maccoyii. The sequence continues at coordinate 8,655,701 of NC_056546.1, read as the reverse complement.
TGAGCCAAATCTGTGACCAAATTATTATTTTATTGTATATATCAAACATCATGTAAAATAATTCAACAATATGAGAATTGGAGGATCAAGTTTGGAATATTTGTCTTTATTTTATTTTATTTTCCGTAGTTGATTTAGTCAGGTATGCTACGATGGTTTAAATATTTAAAATCACAAGACAAAAAATGCAAATGGTTTAGTCAGTCTTGGCTGGTTTGTTAACATTTGTTCTTTTACAAAACACTATTAATATAAAATCTATTATTTATAGTACAGTAGTCACACAGTTGTACAGTATTCAACTATGCTATTTTCCTTCATGAAGTCATCAGTACAAACTTAACTGAATTAATTAAAACCAAATATTATAACTCAAATTCTCACCAACAATAATACTGGTTTATTTAAATGAAGAAAAGTTAACTAAATGGACTGACTTTCCTCTGATTATATATTCCAATTAAACATGAAAAGTAAATAAAGGGATAAATAACCCTTAAACCTCTTTTGGAAGTTTCTTGGAAAAATGTATGTACATTTTTATTTTCTTTATTATACAAAAAATAGAACCAGTGTATTTCAATTTATTGCTAGCATAACCTAAAGAGTCTGATAAAAATAGTTATCAATTAATTTTCTGTTGATTGACTAACTGTTTCAGCTTTAGAGTGAACTTTAGTCAGCAGGTCAGATATGAAAATTTAAAATTTGTCTACAAGCAAGTATACAATTCAACATATATTAAGAATAAAGTTTACAGTTCTAAATGGATAAAGAATAAATATTTACTCGGCATTAAACACATTTTTATAAGGAAAACTTATTTCCAGGAAACTTCTTGGAAATTATTAAGTAATTATTCAAAAATTACAGACTTGTTACTAATTACTGCAATATAATGAGTAGTTTGTTTATACACAATAAAATATATGTAGACTATATGTGTTTAACGTGTAATATAATACATATGTAAATGTGATCATAACACTGGATAATTCAGCTGCACTCAACAAAACTGTATTATTGTAACTGCATATTGCAGGTCTTTTCAACTAAATAAACCACAAGATTCAAAGCTCTCATCAATTGAGGAGCTGTTCCTGGACTTGTCAAGAATTTACATTTCTGCTAATATTTGATTATGCACTTTCATATTTTGCTGGGCTGCTACTCAGATATTTACAGTAATGTCAAATTCAACTCCAAGTATTGCCAGCTACTGACGCCCACAACTGCCATCAGGGATTTGAGTGTTCAACCTTGTGATGTATCTTTACTGGGTAAGAACAGGTATTATATTGGCTTTTTGGATTCCAGGGGTCAAAGACTATCTAACGACCTGTTGTCTTCAATATGACTGGTCGATATCATAGGATTCCTAAAGGCCAACTGCTGTCCAACAGCACGCTCAAGGTGAACTTCGAATGAGTTTTGATTTTTTTTCGACGTTTTCAGCATGCTTTTACAAGCCCCAACTGGAGGGATACTGAAGCATTGAAAGAAGGAAAATTAGTAAGAGAGGAAGGGTGGAAAATGACCGAAAACTCTGAAAACCTGAAGAAAAACAAATAAAAATGGTTGTAAAGTTATATTTTTAAAGAAGTCTTCCATCATTGACAGTATAAGTGTGTCTTACCTGTACTTACATGCTAAAGATGTACTGCAAGTATGCCAGTCTGGATCAATATGTCAGCCAACTGTCATTGGCAGCAACAAAGGAGAGAAAAGTGATCTGTCCATATGGATAAAACAAGCAAAGTCAAACCCTACATCTGCTGCGCCAGAGGTTTATATCTCTCTCATAACTTCTCTTTGTCTCTCATTTCCTGCCCTGCTCTGCTGTGTAGCAGCCAATTAAACAAAATCATCATAAAAAAAAATCCAAATAAAGAGTACAGAATAGAGACCATTAATTTGCTCTCTGTAATGTCTCTGTTGATTACACTCCTGTTGCTCCTCCAACCAAACCAAGTGGATAATCTTTTACACATGAGCGCTTTAATTTAATTGCATTATTTCAGCATCTTCCTATTACGCCGTTGTATTAGCGGTGTATGATTGTACTCATTCATCTTCCTGGTCCTGTTCCCAAGTGGGAAAACAAAAGCTTGACCTTGGGAAGGTGCGCTTTGGTTCAGTGGATTTGTACTGCGTGGAGATGTGGGGACGAGTCTGTGTTATATTTTGAACCTCTCTCTTTATTCTACAGTGTTCTACTTTGGGAGTATTTTTCTCTCAGCCTGACATTTCAACACATTGCCAGCACAAGATGTTGCTGTTGTGGGTTTGGGGCCATCTCTTATGCAGCATGCTGTTTTCCCCTCCCTCTCTCTCTCTCTCTCTCTCTCTCTCTCTCTCTCTCTTTTTCTACTTAACCTTTGATCCACTCATTATCATTATGTTAAATTATTAATCCTGTTAGTGAAGATATCAGACCTTGAATGTAACTCTTTTGGAACTTTTAAAAGGGCTATTAGATCCTTATCTTTTCCTATTATCATCAGACTTTAAATTAAACAAAGCGATATGCATAAAACTGTTATTTAGCGCAGCTTATACTGTGTAGAAACCCAAACATTGTCTTTATTAACATACTACTCGCTCTACTTTATCATCACTGAAGAATACATCTTGTCAGTGTTATCAGACTCTTACCACTGAAGCAGAGGAATCATCATTTGTAGAAAGTCAGTGTTTTTAACGCCATCTTATTTACTGTATTTACATCTCACACGTTGGTATGCAGTGGCTGGAGTAACAAATGAAGCCTATTTATTGATTAATTGTCAGCTGTTTAATTAGAGCAGGGGGCACACTTTCAACATTTTCAAATTCATTGTAAAGTAGAATAAAATGCTGCAAAAGATTAACTGCTGTAAAGGCTCAGGTACACATCCATTAGCTCACACACATATACACATGTACTGTGTTGAGTTGCCCTCCCTTTGAAACCATTACATAATAAATCTGCAGGATCAAAAACCAGAAAAATACCAGGAGACACACACACACACACACTTTGCAGATGAGTTTACTGTAGCACTCCAGAACAGCAGACCTGCAAAAGTAGGTGGGGAAACAATTTAGCAGAAAAGAAACACTCATAGAAAACATGTAGATTATTTTAGATTTAATGCAAAAGTAAAGGGAGTTTATCTGTAAGACTGGATGGGGTAACCTCAGAATTGATCTGTTATATTAGCGACATCAGGTTATACTAATAAAACTGATTTGACAATAACAGAATATATATGTGTATAAAGTGTCCAAAGTTTCACCAGTTTAATGTAAAGATTAGCAAATAAACGTTTTCAGTGATGCTCTTAAAGTTTGAAAAACACTTTAGTAAATAGCAGGTGAAGCCAGATAAATGGCTTACTGTGAGATGGAAGTGTTTTACGTGAGTGGAGCAACAAATCTGGCTTGAGAAGTGTGCTTTTGACAGAAGTGTTGCTCTTTTAATCTAAGCGGTAACTACTACGGTTTGGGGTTGAAGCCAATGCAGAAGTGGCTTAAAGTGTTGGCTCCAAAAAAACGCCTGGCTCCAATTGACTCCCATTCACAAGAGTCAACTTCTCTCTAGACATGCTTAGTATTTTTCTTCAACAAGTTATTATGGTCTCACTAAATTTGGGATTTCTAATAAGTGTGCTTGAAATTGATTGCTTTAATAAGATTTGAAGACGTGTAGTAGGCTTTGATGTCTGTCATGTAGGCGTTGATTGACATTTAACTCACCCGTTGCTCTCCTTGGCTCCGGGACTCGCACTGAGTCAGACTGTTGTTGCAGTATTTCAGTAAGTTTATGTTACTTGATAATGATACCTGCCCTGTTAGCACAATTTAGCTAAAATAGCAGAACGTGAAAGGCAACACCCTGCACTCCTTATTTGAAAGGTCATGGCGCCAAACAGAAAAGATGACACCCCACTACATCCATCTTAATATACAGTCTATGTTTTAATCCCAACACCAACAACAAACATACTATAAAGTCAATAAGAAACATGCTTCTGTCTGTGAATATGCTGCCCTTAAACAAGGCACCGAACCCGCAGCTGCTGCAGTTGTTGACAGTTATTGATTTCTAATGACATTGCTTATTTTCCACTTTTTTTTGTCTTTCTTCATCTTTCAGATCTCTCTCTCTCTCCGTCTCCCCTTTCAGCAAAACATCTGTCTAAGTGCAGTAATTGATTGTTGCAGTGATTCAGCTGCCGATATGAACAGAATACGTATCACAAATACACCTTGATAACTGGATTTGACAGATTTAATTTCTCAGCAGAAGACGGCGGATCGTTACAGTGTGCAAATTGAGGCGGCTCAAGTTCATTAGACATGTGGGAAACAGATGAGAAGGCGGTGTAAAGAGGATTTTAATCAGCTCAGTGATGAATTTTCATGAGCATTTATGACATATACTTCATCATTTCTTGCTTTTTCACGTGCTGAATGAACAATATTTACATTTCTGCAAGTGTTCAAGTAGATTTGTTCACTTTGTCTCTCCTGCTCGGACTGTTAATTGACAAAGGGCATTCTTGTTTATGTTTTAGCAGTTCCTGCAGATTGAAAAGCATTCACATTTCCTTTTTTTTTTTTTTTTTTGACTCATACCAATTAGTCTTTGAAGCTCTTAGCACAGCTTGTGTCACAACACCGTTTTGATTAACAGGTGTTTTGATGAACAATGCAATTATCAATATTCACACAATACAAACAGAGTTATGCTTTTGAGTGTTTTAATTGATGTGTTGTTTGTGAAGATGGATTTCCATTTTATAATATGACATAAATGGCTCTGCACGACCTCACATTTGAAGGTAATGTGAGGTCCCAATACAATGTGCTAATCATTGAGTTCTCTTTAGAAACTTTCACTCCCACACTTTTGATTGCTAGACTGTCCAATCAAGCTGAAGACTGAACGACAATCAAAAATAATAAGTTATTTTAGTTTATGGCCAGAGTTCATATTTATGTAATCATTATAAGACTGTAGTTTGAGAGGAGAGATTCTAGGACCCGTTGCCTATTTAAGGCAAAAGGATTTTAGTTCATACTATTGGCTGTTTTCTTTATATTAACAAGAAACTGGAGGACATAAACCAATAAACTTGGTTCTCTACCTCCCTTTATCCTGGAAACGTCTGTGCTACCATCTTTCCAGTCACCCCAGTACAGTAGTAAACACATTAAACAGCTCTGAGCTCTTCATCATAGAAAGATTTGTACAAGAAATCACAATAGTATATGATCAGCAAGTATTTTTTTGGTGCTATGTCCATTGATGTCTGAAGCACAAAAAGACCTGCTCCGGTTACACATCAGCAACGACAGCCGTGATTGATGAATGGTGGTAACTTCCAAATTTCCACTGTTCTAAAAATGACAAGAAAATTACATACAAGAAAAAACTGGACAAAATGTGGCCAATTTTACCGTTGTCAGATTTGAAATAGCTGCAAGATGGAGCAATGATCCAAAAGTGACATGAAGGGTCAAAATATGAATCAGTGTTGCTGTTTTTCACAGAATGATGCCTGATGTCTCATGCATTTTGTTTCAAAGTGTGTGTGCAAATGCATGTGTGTGTGTGTGTCTCTGTGTGTTATATGTAACCTTTATCTTAATGGCAAATCTGATCCTCACTTAGGAAAAGGCACTATGTATTTGTTTCTGGATAATGAGGAAATCTCTCTCACACACACACGCTGTCTCTTCTTATTTCCACTGGGATATAGCCTATACGCACACTTGAATGTCTCCGTACAGTACACAGACTTTCTTCTTTTCTCTTGCACATAAGATTCCTCACTTACACACACGCACACAAGCAAACTTTTAACAGACACACACACATACACACAGCAGACTCTGTGCCTGTGATAATGAGCTACACCTTCTCTCTGTCATGTTCACTTATATCTCTTGTCACTATACCAGCCCCACTCAGTGTGTGTGTGTGTATTTGAGTGTGTAGATTCTTTCCTTGCAAAGACAATTTCTGCACTCTTCTGACACTTAATGCATCCACCTGTTTTTGCTGCTGAAATAACAGGAAAGTCCTGGCTTTAAAGCAGAGGCACAACTCAATGAAGACCTGTAGGCTACTGTACCTCATGGTGAAACAAAGCTGGCCAAACCAGCTCATTTCTGATCAAACATATAGGCCTTTCAACTGATTATTACAAGATTATTAAATAATTTCTCTACTGACTCTATATGTCTATCTTTGTTGTTGCTATGGGGAAGAAGTCGGTCTCTCACACAGCAATGAATGTATTCTTCTTGTTTGTTGTAAAAAGAAAAAAAAAATCAGCCCTTTTCCAAAACATTCAACCTTTCAGAGCTTTTGAAAGCACTCTGCTCTGCTGAAACAGCTGCCCGGTTCAGGTTGAGAGCACCCGCTCTTTGTGTGCTTTTTAGCTTCCGTCATGTACAGTAAATAAGAGCGGTGGCAGGTAAAAAAAAAAATCTATGTGTAAACAGAGCTGGACTGTGCTGAACAATAAAAAGGACACAAGGGACCCTGTTAGTATATGGTGGAAAAAATATGGCAGGGTTCTAAACTGAGAACTGGGTTTTAAACTACAATGTGCAACGCTCCTTGAAGCCAAAATTGTTCCACCTTTATTAGTCACTTTTGTGCCTTATCATGTAATAGTCAATATATTTATGTGATACTGTCTGAAATCATGTAATTTTGATGATCAGGCACATCAACATGAATGACGGATGCTTTATTTTTGTCTTGCATTCACAACATTTCCAACACAGGAAATCTAGCTTTTCAAAAACTCTTATGTATGGTTGTTAACCCCCACATATACTTCCAGCTACTTCCATGTACCAGCAACATTAAAGCTACTATGTGTACATTTTTTTTACATCTTTGAAATGATGGCACATGACATAAGATTTTGTTTGCAGAAAATGAGGCAACCTCTGTGAAAATTGGTGCAGTCAGAAGTATCGTTTTCAGCCCTTTCCATCTGGTGTCCCTGGGTTCAGATTCAGATGTTAAAAAGTGGCTAAAAGGAGCCAACTTTCTGTCACCTCCAGCTCTCTCTCTGTGATCACTTATTTATATGTCAGTGTAGCAAATCACACAATACAAGTGTTCCCATTGAACCGTATGTATGTTTATGCTGTCACATGACTTTAGCTATGTAAAATTGTGATTTGAAATCCCAGGAATATGTTTACCAATGGCTGACAAGTAGAATTTATGAGCCTGTTTTAGTATTGCTCTGTGGATGACAAGCTTTTCAAAAATTGTCTGAAATGTGTGGACCAGAGGAGACTCAAGAGGGAGATGATGATGAAGTATAAAAAGAGTAATTGGTTGAAATAAAGCATTACCAAATCTCAGTATCATTTATAAAACAATTTTCTCTTTTCTTTGGAAAAAATCCATTATTGAAACTGATTAAAATGCTTCAACAGCGATACCTTCAGGGCAGGCAACGGGGGAAAGGGTAGTCTGTGTGAAGAGATGGTGGGGGGCAGAGGAGGACCGAGGGGGACGGGCTCCTGCTGTCCTCCTTAGGGCAGGATCTCTTATATCAATTTAATGTACTTCATTTTTTGTCATGCTGATCTATGATTGGCCAAAACATATAAAATGACACTTCAATAGAGGACGTCCTCCTTAACCAATCAACAGCCAGAATACGATATTGACATCATGTTGGTCCAATGACAGTCTCCGAATGTCATCTTCAAATGTCCTCTGTATGCAGTTTATACAGATTTAAACAGTAGCATATTAGAAAAGGGACTATAACATGCAAATTACGAACTACTTTTAAACACATCACTAGAAAATTACATTTTATTTGGGCCTTTTCAACATAGTCCAAATTTCCTTTTTTCAGATTTAGCAGTTATGTTTCCCTTTTTTATCAAGCAGTAATGTTAGATAGCTACTTGCAGCGCAACAGTTAGCTTGTTGTAGCAGCCCTGGAGGACTGTTGTACAGCTAACATGAGAATGGATTTGGACTTCGCGGTGCAGCAGCAGCAGGACGCCATTGGAGAGTGGATGGAGAGACCCGCTTCGCTGGTGCAGCCTCGGGCCTCACTGCCTCAACTGTCTGGGCTGGACCTCCGGCAGGTTAACCAGCAGAGACAACGTTCAGTTAACAAACAAACAAGATGACCAACAGCCACAAATGCAGTGGGACATTTTGACATGGATACTTCATCTCCATGCAAGGAAGAAGAAGACATCAGATAACGTGAGTCTCTCTCTCTCTGTCTCTGTCTCACTGGTCGCTAATTTCTTCTCTGACGGTTAAATGTCTCTCTGTGGCTGTTGTGTGAATTAATCTCCTTAAAAAGAATGCAGCAAAAGAATCATATAATGTGCTGTGGGTAGTTTGCCTAGAAACTGAAGCTGTTGCAGTGAGCTGTCTGGAGAATCTGATTCATTTGAAATTGATCCAGTTTTTAATTGAGTGGTTGTTCAGTCACCTGTTGATGTGTGATTTGTGATTGAGTGTGCTGGAGGTCTGGCTGCTTGCTTGTGAGAATTTCTTTATTCTTGTTCCTTTTTAAGCTGAGCCAACAGAAGGCAACAGAAACACCAATATTCATAATGTAAAACATTTTCCTTTACAGGACATGTTTATTATTTTACTGTGGGGAAATATGTTGTTGATTTGAATATCTCAAGGCCTTTAAAGGATCCTTAGAAGAAATAAGAGAAGGAAGAGAGAGAGTGGACAGGAAAAATGAAAAATAGCACCATTCTCCTTTTCTAGAGGCTAATTGCTGTATTTTATAGACATGCATATAAACTCTATGAGCCGACAATTACAGAGAAATGGAGAGGGCGAGAGGAGGAGGAGAGGAAATTAAATGAGAGAAAGAGCGGTATAGAACACTGGAAAATAAGAACGTATGACAGCAGGAATACAAGAAAAAGGAAAGAAGACATAATGTGAGAGAAACAGCCTTTTAAACTTACCTTTTTCCTGTATGGAGGTAAATTGAATTTTTCTTTACCAGTCAGTTTTTTTTAAACTTTTCATCATAATGCACAAAATACACCCAGGTAGAAACTCAGTGAGTGAGAAAGAGGTGGGAGCAGACAGAAAAAGAGGATGTTGTTCAGTCTGGAGGTGCACTCCAAGCAAATTTGAGGTCCAAGAATTTAATAGGTTAATTCGCTGCCCCTCAGTAAGCAATCAGAACCCATAACAATGTCAAAACCAGATTTTTTTGCATCTTCAACACATGTCCAACACTCCGAATCCAATTTTAAATATATTGCAGACCAGCAGTATATTTTCTGAAGTTTTTGTAACTTTCCAAAAACCAATAAGTCAGCAATTACAGCCATTTCATGCAGCAATTGTCCATGAATGCAGAGGTGAGACAGTTGGTAGGGTTTGAATCGATTTTCCTGTCTGATTATTTGACTGACTTAAAGACAGTCAGGCTCTCTGCTGGCTTGGCTGCAGTGTTTTGCCAACTATTTTCAGTGGGAAGTAGCTAAAGCCTGCAGGAAATTCACAAGATGTTGGCATGTGTTAATTTGCATATATATGACGTCATGATGTAATCACATACATACAATATTTTAAAAAATCTAAAGAAAATCAAGTTAAATTAAATTAAACTGACTGTAACTAGCTATATCATTAGCTATTTTTTTCAAGCAGCTCCTCATATTATATATATATATCAATGCAGGCTGTTGTATCAACTCTAACTGAAGTATCATGAATAGAGATATTAATGCACTGGAATAAATTCACTAATTCTGTCTATTTTGACAAAACAAAATCAAACTAAGATGGCAAAGTTAAATCATTTAGAATAAAAACAATGAGGATCAATGATTGGTCATTAGGTAAACACATACACAGTTCATTAACGACTCTGTCTGGCTGATGATTGGTCCACTGAACGTGCTGCTACTCTGTCCCGCCCACTGAACAGCCAATCCAGAGAGCCACATTGGAGCTCAATCACTGAGAAATATTGGCGACTCCCTTCAAGGAGAGGAGTTCAAAAAGTCGCTAGATATGTCACTTGCCACTTTTTTGAAAAAAAAAAAAAAGTCACCAAAGGGGTCTGAAAAGTGGCTAAATCTAAATCTGCTAAAAGTTGGCAACACTGCCTTGCTGGCTGATTGTTTGACTGTCTGGCTGTTTGCTTCCCTGGCTGGTGACTGACAACTGACTGGCAGACCCATGTAGTCTACCTGCCAATTTCTCTTCTTCTTGCCTATCTGCCTACCTACAATCTGTAGTGCTCTCTGTTGAAGGAAAAAAAAGAAGAAATAACACCAGTAAACATGCCATTCTTGACAAATACTTCTATTGCAGCCTTCTTTTGCACCATCAGTAATAAATATCTCGCTTTAGTTTCATCTGATCATTCTATCAAGTTCTGGCATAATACCATTGGTGATGTTTAAAATGTCAACCAAACTGAATGATGTGCAAGGCAAAAAGTTGACAGTGGATTCCTCTTTTCACTTGAGGCTATTGCAATTTTAAAACAAAGATAGAAATCACAGTTTTTATTTTGGTGGATTCTCATTATTAACTACTTATAAATGCAATTTTATACCATGAGATCTGTAAAACAAACTGTGAAGGTGGATAGGGCGAAGCGGATTGTTTGAGTTGACAGATTTATCAGAGTGACAGACTGCTAACTGTCCTCTCCAGAAAAATGACAGGTTGTTTACTGTAGCTATTGCAACAAACCAAAGACCAATGCTATTTACTTTCATTGCCGAAGCAGTAAAAAGTGTGACGTTATTGTAGCACAGTGGGGTTTAGATTTCGAGGTAGTAGATGAGTGTATAAGCATTTCACTTTGATCCTGGAGACCCTGGTTTATGTCCTGTCTTACTACCAATGGTCAGCATTTGTTTTAGGTCACCTGGCAATAAGAGCTTTGTCATGGTATGGTGAAGGCATGAACCTTTGTGACACGGCTGTGTTGATTTTCTGCAGCAGGATCCAAACATTCAATGACCCTTCCTAATGACGGAAGCCCACAGGGAAAACTCCAGTGGGTCCAATGACTTTTCCTGTGTCCCCCATTCCTCCTCAATTTGTGGTCAGACAGGACATGAGGTGAATTTTAGAGACGCCCCAATTGCATAAATAGCCAATGGAAAGCCACAAGTGGGCGCGAGTAGACAAGAATTGTGAACGTACTTTATAAACATACAGAGATGAGAGGAAAAAGGAGAGAAACTAGAGGTAAGTGACACAAAGAACTGGAGTTTTTGGTGAGTTTTGAGATCAATTAAAGTCTGTGCTGCCATACAAATATACAAAGGCACACTCCCATACACTCAGTAGGTGTGTACATTTCTAGCTTACAGCTAATGTCTGTAGTTAGTACACTGGCTGTTTGGGGAGAATCAACATGAACTGCACAAACAGTCCTGTGGTGAAATTCGTACAAATGATGCAAGGCAAAAATTTTGCCATGCTTTCTGTCTTGGAAAACCTTGAAAACAACAAGTTAGCAGGTCCTTTTGTTGCAGTCTTACAGTTGACACAAACTGTGTGCACACTTGAGGTTGTGTGTTGAGAACTTTTTAGGTTTAGATGGTCAGATGTCATTAGTTTAGTTAATTTTTAGGTTAAAGGTTAAAGAGTCTAAGCTGCACCTTGTAATATTAGTGACCCGAGTGAACTGGTGAACTGAGTCTAATTGAAATATGAAACCAATTTTTGCAAGTTTCTATATCAGTTAAATACCACAATGTATTGTCACATGAATGAATAACAACCATAAAGAAACTATGCTTAAGAAACCAAAGAAAATACTCACATGGTTTGTTTGAAAAGCAAGTTGTATTCAACTGAATGCTGTTTTCTCTCTTTGTAAACTGTACGTTGTTATGGCCCAAGGTTTAAATAACACTACATTTTAAAAAAATCTGCCCTGCAAAATCCCACACGCAAGTTTTTGAGGTTTTTTTGTCTTTACTAATGAGTGCCTTTGTGAATTTTGTTTGTTGTGAAAGAAGAGTTTAACATTTCTGTTTACACTCTCTCAGCTCTACTTCCTGTCCACCTCTTGCTCCCTGCAGCCTCCAGTTTCTTTTTAACTTTTCCACAACTGCCAAACTCAAACTTCTGCTTCCCAAAACACACTCTGCTCTCGGGTTGACTTCATAATGAGTACAGACTGTGTTGTATTTGCATGCCTCTTTGTGTTACCATGGAAAAAGATGATTTCTGGATCTCTTTTTTTGTTTTCTAGCTTATTTTCTCACGAAGCTAGATGATGTCAAAAATACTTTTCTTTCTCCTTTTCGGACCATATAATCGCCCAGTCCAACCAGTCTACAGTTGGATTAGGTGAAAGAATGACTCTTGATAACACGATGCCCATGAGCCTCAGCAACTGTTGCTATGGAGAAGAAGCCAGTCCTACACACAAATTAGAGATGTAGTAAATTCAGAGCACTTCATAACTGTAACTGGGAACAAAACACAGTACTGTGGTTTTTGAATTAGAGAGTGTGTTAATTTAAATTGCAGATAATATTATCAGTTTTCTCAGCCGCATAATATTTGGCTTCTGCCCACCATTAGCGGTGCACACTCAGTGATTGAACGTTTCTTTCCAAAATGCACTTCGGGAGTTGTAATCTTTTCTCTTCCCTTATTCCCTTATGTTTTTATGTCCGCAAACTTGAACCTCTGACTTTTTTATTAAAGAACCAAATATTTTCTGACGCAGTTGTTCATCTTTTGTACTGATAATTCAACTGGGAGAGTTTCATGTTTATTTAACTGTCACTTAATATTGTATATGGAGAAAATGAATAGGAGTTTTACTTATGGGATACTTAAGGGGGACAAAAAATAGCCTCTCCTACTTTTGAAATTTGTTGTTGTCTAATAATTTAATAGCAGAAGTACTTTATTTTTATAATTTGGGACATACTGTATATACAATGGAAACAGAAACTAATGAATGAAGGCAATATGGAGAGACAGAGGAAGACTTACAGATATTTGACATGATGTCTTTATAATACTTCCTGTAGTTTTATAAATCCATTTACTCCCTATGACAGTGTGAAGCTGGTCTTTTCTTTCCATCTCTCTGTGGAATGACAGCCAGATCATGAAGAGTAATTGCTGCTCTCCTCGTAACTTCATACCAAATCATTTCACCAGCCTGCCTCATCTGATATCATCCCTTTCATATTGTAATGACACTGAGAACTTTGTCTTCAAGCCGATCTGACCTGTAAATTAACTAGCCGACGTCTTAATCCTGGGAAGATTAAAAAGCTAATCAAGCAGAAGAAGTGGTGTAATGGTGAAACTGTGATAAGATACAAAGAGAGACTGATAACAAAATTAATTAATAGGTGCAAGGTCAAACAATTACCTCAAAACCCAGGGGATGCATGAAGACACTTTGCCAAAAAAAAAAAAGAAAAGAAAAGAAAAGAAAATCCATCTTGCAGTGGTACATGCAGTACTGAACTGCAGTTTGAGTGTGTGTGTTAGAGAGAGCAAGCTAGAGAAAATAATTTTATTAATGAGTCTTTCCATGTGCACTGAAGCTGCTCGGCACTGCAGTGAGTCGACGCTGCTTGTGTTGGAGCAGTGACAGAAATGCCACAACATGTCAGCTGAATTATGAATGGGTGTGCGCTCTGTGGAAAATCATGTGTGACTCATGCACGCAGGCACACATGTGAACATGCAGACACATATACAAACAAAAACACAGACACAGAAACACAGGCACCAGAAGCAGCGAATGGAGCATGCTGACAAATGGACAGACGCAAACACATTCATACACATATTGAAGGTAGGTGCACACATGCACTTATATGCACGTCGTCTGAAGCTCATCACATTGCAAATGGATTCCGTTAAGTTATGCTTGTTGAACAAATATATATTATATGTATACATATTTCCTATTCTTGCACTTGAGTGTTTTGTTTGTGTGTAATGTAAATAACAGATTATTACCTGTACTGCAGTATGGACAGAAGTCATGCTTGCATCAGCTACAAGGCTTTAATTCATGCCCAGTATTACTGGCTCATTCATGCATCATCTGCTCTACTACCAGCTGACTAATAACATCCAATCATATTCATACAGGCATACAGGTCATAGTCATAGCTACAACCAGTTCTATTTTTTTGCAAGATTTTCCTGTTGTCAGTTTGCCAGTTGCTAACTCTCCCTGGTATTACTATAGACCTTTTTTACAAATAACATGTCACAGCAGTAAAAGCACAGGTGTAAATAATCATATTAATGAAGGCTGAATTATATTTAGCTGCTTCATTTTCAGGGTCCTGGGGCACTTGAGTAGAGCAGAACCATTGTTAATGTGATTAGAAGCACCTGTGTTTTCCTGCTATGACAAGGTGAAGTGAAAGTAAAAAGTTCTATTTCCTCCCTGTCTTGCTGTAGTCCCTAGTGTTTCCCGCCTTCAGTCATCGTCTGATTCCCACACCCACCTGTGCACCTGTTCCCAATCCACTAATCAGCTCCCCAGCATACTGTACATATCTGCTACAATCCCTCAGTTCCCTGCCAGATTGTGTATTGTGAGCTCTGTCTTCGTGTCAAAAACCACCTTCTTACTTGTCGCTGTTATGACCATTTGCATTTTTTTGTACTCTGTATGTAAGTAATCTTATTTATATAGAACCCTTCAAGAGCAGAGGCATCACAAAGTGCTTCACAGAAGAAATAAAGCATAAACATACAAACAGACATAAAACAGTGATAGGAGATACCTTTAAAGTTTCTGTCCAAGGGGAAGTATATATAAGGCAAACAGAACAGGACCAAGGACTCAACCTTGGGGCACACCAATCCAGTTTCAGATGAGGAGGCAAAACTGCCAACAGAAACTGCAAAACTCCTATCAGAGAGGTGGGAGGAGAACACCGCAGAGCTGACCCAGAGATACTCACCCACTGCCCAAGTCTCTCAAGCAAGATACGGTGGTCCATAGTATCAAAAGCTGTACTGAGATCCAACAGCACCAACACTAAACATTCTCCTGCATCACAATGCATCAAGATATCATTCAAGAGCTGTTTCTGCTGATAGTAATGCTCATCCATTGCAGTTGTGAGCGAGAGTTGTTGATTATGGAGAGCACTGCAGGACAAATTGAGCCAATGACCTTTTTAAAAAGAGATGTTGGTAAAATGTCAAGGGGGCAAGAGGACGTTTTCGTACGGTTGACCAAATTAGTAAGATCTTGGACTGTCATTGAAGAAAAACTCTCCAGGATTGTAGACAAAGAGGAGCACAAGATAGAAGGGGAAAGTGAGGAGAACATGTTTGATTTTATGTCATTAATCTTGCCCACTTGAAAAAATCCTAACAGCAGCTGATGCAGGAGTAACAATATTACTAATAGTGTCATAAAAGTTTGGGATTGCACTGATTGTTAGACACAAGCTTAGAGAAGTAGGTAGCTCTAGCATCCTTTACCACATTATTGTAAGACATTTTAAGTTTTTTTAATCGAATATAGTGGATGTGTAGTCAGGTGGATTTCCATAGGCATTTGACTCTCTTACAGTCTTTCTTTAGAGAGTGAATATCGTTCATTTATCCAGGGCAAGGACTTGATTAAAGGAGCCGATCTAGTTTTAATAGGGGTCACTTTATCCAGTGCTAAAAGGCAGTGTTCATTAAAAGATTGTGCATGACGGAGTGTAAATGGAAAGTGGCAGAAAACTTTGCAGCAGAAAAGTGGTTGAGGTTGCAAGAGGTTATGATATGGCAGCAAGGTAAGGAATCTAGATTAAACGATAAATCAAATAAAATACAGTTGTGATCAGTAATAAAAAGAATCAATATTTAAGCCAAGAGTAAAAACAAGGACCACAGTATGCCATCTGTTGTGTGTAGGGCCTGATACACGTTGAGTGAGATTAAAAGACTCTGTGATATTAATAAAACTTGAGGCAAAACTGTCAGAAACATCATCAACATGAATGATAAATCTGGATAGCTTAAAGATAGAGGACAAAAAGTCAGTGAATTCAGTTAAAAATTATCCATTTGGGCCAGGTGGAATACAGTAAAAGGATTAGTACATCCAACTTTAATCATTTAAAGTTTGAAAGAAGAAAATGACCCAGTACTCACCACGTGACATACAGCTCCTCAACACCGCAGCAACCCCACCACGGCCAGAAAGTCTGGGCAAGCTGATAGAAATATAATCATTCAGACAGAGCTCGATGAGAGGGCCAAGTTGCATATTCCTCTGCCAGGTTTCAGTCAGGAACAGAAAGTCTAATTTCTTAGATGAAACGAGATCATTTAGCACAAATGATTTGTTTGCTATGGAGCGAGCATTTAGCAGCACTATTCTAAGCAGTGTAGAGACTCAGCTATCAACAGGGGAATCCCAGGGTGCACCCTGGGGCAGGGTGTGCAGATGACGGGGACTCTCTCCACCACGCAGGTAGATTCCACTTCGCAGCTGGCGAAGGTTCCCAATGCACACACCAATGTGAGCTAGCAGGGGAGGCAATACTCTGAGGTGCCGCCATAAAAGGAGATGGTGGTTCCGGGGAGGGTACATGAGGTGTAAACAGTCAGTCACATGGAGAGGATTGTATGGCATGCTGCAGGTTAGCTGCTAGCATTCAGCTATCAAGCTTGTTGGGGTGGACTCCATCAGTCCTGAATAGGGAAAAAAGATCACAAAACAAATTAAAATTGTCAATAAATCCTATATTGTGAGCTCCGCAGGCAGACTGGAGCCAAGTGTGGAGGCTGAGGATTCTGCTGAAGCATCGTGCCCCACGGGCCAGTGTGGGAATAGGTCCGGAAATATAAATAGACTTTCCTCAACTATTTAAAAAGTTTAAAAGGTCATTAAAATCATTTTTGGTCAGCTCAGACTGCCGACTAGCTGCGTCATTTGTCCCCACATGAACAATTACTCGTTTGGCAGAAGACGGGAATAAACACAGCAGCTTATCCAGGATGACAGGGACCATGGCTCCAGGGAAGCAGTGTCTGGCTGTGTTGAAAAACTCTAAATTTATAAATGAAAAATGAAATGGATAGTCCTGATTATGAAATCCCCAACTATTAATGTGGTTGGGAAGAAGAGGGGATGAGGAGATGATGGCTGTGGGTTCTCATGGCAGGAGAATGCACGATTTGTTTCCACACCGCATGCTGATTTGCCAACTGAGTGAGGTGTCCAAGCAGGCAAGTGTTGTGGCGAGGCAGCAAACTCAGACCTGAGAGAGGACTTCCCTGCCAGCTCAGGGCATAGAAGACTTCCAGGGTGTCTGATCACAGCCTCTTTCAAGATCTTAAGACGGTAAGAGGAGGTCATTTCTAAAGATGAGGGCTGTCAATTTGGCTTTCCACTGGAATGGCGAGCCACCTGAATGCTGCTAGCCTGGTGGTGAAGAGGCTGCAGTATCAGCAGGTGCCGTTTTCAGATCAGGAGGAGTTGGTACCAAATGTCTGACTTGCACTTTTTGCTTTGTTGACTGATATCCTGTTAAACTCAGCTGCAACACTGAGCCTCATGAGCCGCTTTAGGCTGACAGCAACCATAACCTGACAGGTATTACTCTGCTAATGCTCTCATGCCAAGAGCTCCCTCAAGGAGCAGATGCTCTGGCAAAACTGATATCTGTGGGATTTAATGTAAGTCCTTTATGTTTTTTTTTTAACAGACGAGGCCTAAAAAATCACTGGATGTCACATAAATTT
This sequence comes from Thunnus maccoyii, assembly GCF_910596095.1. NCBI lineage: Eukaryota > Metazoa > Chordata > Actinopteri > Scombriformes > Scombridae > Thunnus > Thunnus maccoyii. The sequence continues at coordinate 8,637,961 of NC_056546.1, read as the reverse complement.
GATTTTAATACAAAGATCCATGCAAACACCCCACTTCAATAGTGATCTATATGCTTCAACTTGTAAATGTGGTTTTCTCTTCTTGGGACAAACTTTTGTAAAAGTTTGAGGGACAGAGAGAGAGAGACCAATCTTCCCACTGGGACATTGACGGAGAAGAAATGATGGATGCAGCAACATAGCATGAGGGAGGAGAGATTTGGAAAGAGAAATCACCCCTGTATTTTTGCAGCAGGGAAATGGAAAGACAGAGGGAAACAGAGAGATGAAAAAGAGAGGAGGTGAGAACAGAGATCCATCTGTAAACAGGTAGAAACCTTTGAGACTGAGATTTCCTACTGGGATTTCCTATCTTCAGCCATGAAGAACAATACCGCCAATAAACACAAGCTGGGCTAATCACTGCTGTCAGTGTGTGTGTGTGTGTGTTTGCTTGTGTGCATATCTTAATTTTTGTTTGCGTAAGTATGCATCGCTTCAACTGCTTTATTATTTATGCATGCAATTTCAGATATCAGTTTGTTTGTAAACCTGTTTGTTTACCTGTTTGTGTCCCTTATGCTTTTATTATATATTCTACACATCTGTGATCATTCAAGCGTGTCTGTGAGAATGAAAAAGCCTTATGTGTCCATATTAGTGAGCCTCTGAGAAAATATGTGTGTGTTCATTTTTATTGTCTGTGACCTTGCGTGTGTATATTTACATGTGGATTCCAGCAGTTTGTGTCTGTCTGTGCATGAAAACACGAGTTCATGTTCCAAACTAAAAAATGAAACAAAATTACAAACTATGTCTGTTTGTGTGTTGATCCATGTGAGTGTAAAATTACAGAGATATTAAGCATGACGTATTTAACTGCCTGAGATCCTTAAGTTCGAAAACAAATGAATTGACGCTAAACAAAATGAGTCCATTGGGTCTCATTCAGTCTGGAGCAGTGTTAGCCAGAGAGTTAGATGTCAGCTCCTACAACCCTTTTTTTTTCCCAGCACATTTGGTAGACACACAAATTATAGCGAGTGACATATTCAGAGGATTCCTTTTTGTGTTTTTTATGAATTAAAGTTGAACTGATACTTTCTAATTACTAATTACTTTCTTATTGTACTTCTCTGACAGCTAAATATAACAGATAACACTGATATGATATGTGAAAATATAGTACAGAAGTAAGTACAGAAGTCAGCATGGTTACATTGGCCATGGTGAAGTGAAAGCTTTTCGTGCTCACTGACATGTTTAGAAGAAGCTACTGCCAGTAGTTGTATTTGAACATGAACATAATTTGCTGTACTAAATTAACGTTTTAAGTTTGAAATACCATCTCATGTCCTCAGTATGCTTTCATTGTTGCTTCAATAACTACGTTTGAAGCCAATGCAAGAGAGGAAAGCATGCTTTACGATCATTGTGTCAATGTGGTTTCGATGGTAATGTCGATGAAATTGTCTCCCTGAAATTTATGCAGCCTAGCGTCCCTGCAGCCCGGGTCAAACGGATTTGGAATTATATTTTATCTTGTTTATTTTTCTTCTGGTCTGTCTGTCTTCTTTTCTCGCATAATATCGTCATGACGGCCTAACCTCTGCACTTTACTGCATTTCAGTGTTGGTTTGAGAGCAGAATACGCTCTCGTCCCTTATCAATCGTTTCAAGTTACATCAAAGTATTAACTTACAAATGTCTTCATTGTGGCCTTAAAGCTCACCTGCTCTGTCTGGGAGAATACAGCCGGGTGTAGGTGCTACAATATATAACATTTTAAAACATGATTGACATATTAACTCTTAACAACTTACACAATGATCAATAGGATCTGTAGCCTTTATTTCATGATAATGGTTCTGTATTGCTCTTTTGACAATGAGGATATTCTTGAAATTTCTGTGTTAGATGAAAGGATAATCATGTTGTAAGTGAAGTTTGCTCCGTTCTCTACCGTTTGTATACTAATGTCTCAAAATGAACATGGTATGAATGCATGTATTTAAATTGTAAATATAGCAGCCATAACAATAAAATTGTCTGACCTATAAGAAGCAGAAGCAAGGTCAGCGTATGCGCTTGTCTACAGTTTTTCTATGTGCAGTAACTTGCATGAATGTGAGATATGTTACCTGTCTCATCTGGCAGTAGCAGCACATTGATAGATACACTTGATTGCCCAACACATCCTCAAAATGACACCTTTCACCTGCCTGAGATAGAGTATATTCTGAGGAACTGCAATCTCATCTCCCCTCTATCTCAGCTGATTTGAAAACATGACAGGATCTCTCTGTGTCTTTTCTTCTCCCCTTTTTTTTCTTACTGATCATTTTTTTCCCTTCTGCAGTTGCTGTCTCTGATCTTGCTATTATCTCTTCCTCTTTCTCTATTGGTCAGGGATATGATATTTCACACACACGTTCACTCATACAAACAGCACAAAGTATGAATAAGTATTAAGTAACAGATGGCCCCAGTGAGGTATGTAATGGGGTAAATAATGCATTTTTGGACCTAAATGCAATCAATTAAGTCCAAGAACATTCTGGGGGAAGCCACTATCATCATGTAATCTTTGTTCTAAGTAAATTACCATATTGGCCCAACTATAAGACAACCCCTCTCCATCCTTTAACAACAGCTGTTTTTGGAAAAAGACAGAAAAATGTTACATGAGCCATCAGAAACCTCTGCAAGCTAAACTGAGCTAATCAAACACTTAAAGGAACAACTAGCTCTAAAAGAAAGACTATAGATGGACTTGAAGACACTTGCTAGCTTAGCAATAAGTCCACAAACAGTCTATAATGCATCACATAGAATATGAGAAGACACCCACTTTGTCAAATGTAATTATCAGAATAAAATATCCTTCTATGTTCGGGCCAATACAGTAATATATAGTACACTACTATATACATCACATCCCACTGTAATAATATCATTATACAATATTTATATCAATCTTATATTTTATAAAATGCATAATACACTTGGAAGAAATATCTTTTATGTGCTGGTATTAATAAACATCAGATTTTAACACAACAGGTATTAACTACAACCTCATGTCCATTTCGAGGTGACAACATGCATATTATAGCTTTTCTAAACTTCGTTCTGAAACCAAGCTGAATCCTCCATAAGGAACAGCAAAAATAACACAAGAATTAATTTCCAGGACACAAGATGAAATAATCAAAAAAACAAAAACAAGAAAACATGGTGTCACTGATCCTTTTTTTAGTTGTTTATAAGCTGAGTAGGAAACAAGGAGAGCTGGAGACAGTAGGAGCAGAGATTTTCTAATTTACAACAACGCGGGGATCCAGTTAGATTGGGGATGGATGAGAACACACACGTACAGAATGAACACATTCATGCTGAGAAACAAATACACATCTTGACCTCATAAATTCTCAAGGAAGGAAGTGTGCATTACTCTTCATATTTCACACTGAGCTAATGTTTACAACACTCACAGACACACATGCACACAGCCTGCAGTAGCACGTTTTCATTATTTAATTTGAACATTTATAAAAAGTTGTTAGGAATTATTCCTCTAGCATCAGCCAACTCCTCCTCTTCCTTTTTCTCCTCTATCCTCTATCTTTGCTTTTTACAGAGCTCTATCTGTATTTGACAGGCACAGCTGGAAGTGACACACACAAATACACATTACTGTCCCTCCATGCTAACTACGGATAATACCAAGGGAATGGCACCGACAGCTCTGTGATGCTGCACACACCACATCTCCTCTAAATGAGCCATAGGGGAGCACAATATCACTGCCAACTGTCATCCTATGAAATAAATGCACATTAACACTCGTTCATTATACACATGCAGCGTGTAGGCACACGCCAACACCTGTTCAAGCACAGACACCAGCTCTCTGTGTAATTATTAGTAGAAGTATAGGTTGAGTTATATATGTTGTGTTTAATCTGTGTTTCTAAATTGTGAAACCTCACTCTCTAATAATTATTTTATTTGTGTGTATGTGAATGTTCCTGCATATTATGTACATGTGTCTGCACATCTATATGTTTCTGCAAACTACCATCTACATGTCTGCCTCTTTTTGTGCTTATTCAGTTTTCCATCTACCATAACAAGTGTGTTTTTTTTTTTTTCATGTGATGAGTGCATGTATGTGTGTGCCGTCATTCATGTGTGTCTGCGTGTGAGCTGTAGTGATCAGCCAGACTGAAGGACGATTAATTAAGAAAGCTACGGCTGCCAAGGTCTGTTTGGCAATTAATATTGGATTATCTGGCTCCAGAGGAGGAGCCTGCCCTCCTGCAGCCTGATGTGTGCTGCAGAAATAAACACAAGCAAACATTTTGAGCATCATTACCCCCAAAATCTTCCATACCAGTCCAATTCTGTTTAATTAGAGTTTTCTCTGCATGGCTAAATACTTCTGGGTTATATTACTACTTCTGATACCTTTTAGCTTTTTGGCTTATTGATTTCATTTAGCAGTTTGTTTGCGTGTCACTGTTTACCATCTGCTGTGTTTGGTGTAATGAGGTTATGCAATGTAAGCCCTGAATAAAGGAAGTCCGAGCTGATATATCAGGTGGTACGATAAAATTTAAACCGGCTCTCACAAGGAGAAAGAGCACACCCACATATACGCCCAGATATTTGATAGCCACTGCAGGCGAAGCCCTTAGCACTGAGGGTTAGTGACATTGTGCCCGATGCAAGCCAAGCTTTCTATACGTCTGCTCTTCACCCACACATACACACACACAGTATCTGAGAGGTGATTAGGGTCAGTGACAGGGTGCAAGCAAAGCCCTTTCTCTTTGTTTCTTCATCTTTCTTCCTCCCATTGCCTCCCTCTGTCGTACACCGTCACCCCGAGGTGTTCAGGGTTGGTGACAGGGGCCCCTGAGGGCCAAAAGCCTGTCGGACACTGACAACTGACTGTTGACAGCCTTTCCCAAAGGAACAAACACTCACACACACACACCATACCGTATCTTTTCTTTCTTCTTTACATGGTCATCTTTCTCTTCTTTTTCTCTCACTCTTTTGCCTTGGTTCCCTTCTTTTTCTCATTTTGTCTCTTTCTTTCTTTTCCTCGTCTTCTTCCCTCTTTCTCAGACTTAAAACTGCTGACCCAGGCAGTTACTCCAGAGTCGGATGTCCCAGTCAGCTCTCGGCTCCACTCTAAACCCAGGGCTGGCAGCCTACACTGGGGAACTAAACGATTCTGACTGCCCCTGAAGCCCTGGAGGTTTGGGAGGATGCAGGGTTTCTGTGTTGGTGGGTTGATGTGTTGAAGGTCTGGTTGGAGGGTAGGAGGCCTGGAGAAATGCAGGGTCTCTGATGTGTGAATATATCCGACTTTTGTAATTGTCTAAACAAGGGTTGGAGGCCTGAGGACCCAGTTGGTCAGAGGCTAGAAACATCAAGCAAACCATCCTTGAAAAACATAACTAAATCACCATTGAAAAGGTTAGTTTGGCTTGACCGCCAGTTAGCATAAACCCCATATCTCTAATTCTAATAAATTTGCTACAGAAAGTAATACATTTACCAATACATTTTTATTGCTGTTTAACACAGTGTCTTTGCTTTCAAGCATTAATCAATGCCGCACAAAAAAAACAATGCATGAATCTTTGACTCTGTAGGTAAACAAACAGCAGCTGCCAACTAACAGCATTTTTGTTATGAAATGCACAGAATGCAATACCCATTCTTCATTCCAGAGACATATTGATTCCCAATACATACTGTCAGACCTATTCCCACCCAGTTTTACTTATAAACTATAGAAACACAATAAATGTTAGTGCCAAATGTGGCACTACTATATGTTGGACAAGGATGATTTTAATGGGGACATTACAGAAAACTGGATCTAAGGGGGTTAAACAAAACACCATTTTGCTGAGCATGGCCCTGGAAAGCCAAAGAGAACAAGACACGACACTGAGAAACAACCACACTGCATACAAATGCTTCTGTATCCAATAAAAAACAGATTCCCATTGAAGGGTCAACAGTGATAAAATCTCAGCAGAATGTTTTCCATCTCCGCTTATTTAATGGGATGTAAATAATGAAAGTCCTAATGGTAAGCAACCTTCTGATCTGTCGTTCTCTATACTAACTCTCTGAATGTATTGCAAATAATTAATGAGGGGCTACTTTTAGACAAGGGCTGTCAAAACATTTATTGATGCTGTATGATTCACGTGCATGTACGTTCACACGCTCCAAGAGTCACAAACATAAAGAAACTCCCATTGATAAATGTTGGACAGCAGTTTCAAGTGGCTCTATGTATAAATCAGACAACTAGTTGCTTACAGCATCCATAACAAGGAACTTACAAAGCTTAACATCTGACACACACACACACACACAAAGGCTTGGTTTCCCTCCTACTTCAGTAGTAATTATAGAACAATTTCAAAAGATTTCTATTTTCTACTGTTTTTCATATAAAATCAGCACACCCTTTAAACTACTGATTATTTTTTATTGAACTTTTTACTCATTTCTGAACTTGTTTGGAAAGAAGCACTTTGATCATGAACACACAAAAAACTGGACATGGACACAAAATAAGTTTATTTGGTTTGATATTCCGACTATACAGTGGAATAGATTTTGAATTATTGATGCTCATGTTGCAAAGGTATTTCCAAAATGTTTCTATATCTTGCTGAAATGAAACCCTTTACCTGCACGCAGAAAAAAGGGCTGCAGATAGTTGGTCGATGCTGGTTGACTGCAAAGGGACTCAAGGGATTTAACAGATATGAATACATCTCATGAATGCAATTATTAGGACAGTAATCTTTACCATATGAACAAGGCGTGCACTGACAGCTAGACTGTAGAAATAGCATGTAAGCTCTGCTTTCTAAATCCCCCCACTGTGCCATTTTAGCTAAAGCCAGCAGTAATAAGAGTATCTGATCTGATTTGAGGACAAAGGCTGCACCCACACTGCAGGCCTTCATGCTCATTCCTGAATAGCTGCTCATATCTGATTTTTCTGGATGACTGTTCATATCTATTCTGGGATGTAACTCAGATCTGATTCCAATATGAACTGACAGCAAACCGGAAAAGAGGTGTGCACAGAGGAACAGTGACAAAACATGTCACCTGTTTTTTTTCCTACAAACCTTGTTTCCTCACATTTTGCACAAAGTGTTTGTCTTTGAGCTTTGGCCAGATTAAAGCATCTCCAAAAATACCAGTCAAGTGTTCTTTTTATTTTTTGGTTTATTGTCCTGACTGATAACACTGCTCTGGCTCTGTCAAATTACCAAACTGACAGTTGGCGCTTATCGTCATAGTAACACTGACCAATTCATATGCATTGTACAGTAGGCTTATCGACCTTACTATACACACTGCTGTCAAGGCGGTTTGTATTCTGTTCACAAGAGAAGTTTGTCTGAATGACCTCAGGACTATTTGTAACTATAAACTTTCTGAAAGCTTTGTGAGTTGTAAGGTATGTCTGATGTTGTTGAAAAATGGAAATGACTTTTCTTATTCCTAGCATGACACCACAATTCAAAAATAATTTTTAAAAAAGTAGAATCACTCTCATTTTTGGAAAGGGAACAGAGTGACATCCATTTATATTATCAGTCACCAAACAACAGTGTTCTTAGAAACCACACCAATCAAGCATACAATGTATACTTTGACTCCCCAAGTTGAAAATACAACATTTGAAGGTTCATTTGAAGACAGAAACAAGTCCAGATTAGAAAATATCCAAATTGACCAATGCTTTGCCATATACACAGATTAGAAACCATCAACTTTAAGTCAATTAAAAGAAAGATTGTTTCACTTGCAGTTGCAGTGCACGTGTAAAATTATCTTAAAGCAGTACAAATTACGGGGTACCACAACAAGCAGTAAACATGACAACATTTCATCACTTTATAAAGTTGATACGGCGAACACAAATAACTTCTTATTAACACATCCAGCAGACAAACAGCAACATTAACATTCATTTGGAGTTGGGTTTGTGTGCACCTGATGGATTTAAGTCCAATACTCACTCTCCTTTTAGCTCTTTTTTGTTCTCCACCAACTCCTGAAGGAAATATCTGGGTCCCTAGCAGCTAAATGCTCCACTATGATCTTTAGGCGCTTTTTTTTACTGGAAACAAGGTTGATGAGAGACGTGTGAGTGAACTAAAACAATAAAGTTGTGGGCTTTAAAACCAAGACGATAAGTTGAAAACTGATAAAACCGTAGTCTGTAGAGAGGAACTGCTGAGTCCAGTGATATATTTTCTGGGTGTTAATCACAACAAGCAACAAATTTTACTTGACACATAGTAGCAGCTTTAAATTTCCCCTTATAGCTGAAGTTCTCCTTCTCCTCTCTCGACAACTTATAGCCTCCCCAGAGAAAATAACACTGTTTAACAAGATAGCCATATGGTTTATAATATCAGAAGTATTAGAACAATAACTGTTATTACTGAGACTGGAAGTTATTTGTGTTTTTGATAATAAAATGTGGATTGAGAAAGTGTAGGACTAACACTCTCCTCTTGCTGCAAATATTACAGGTGCTCTAAAGCATGACATTCAACATCCAGCTGTTCTCGAGTTATTGTGTGTAATAGCAGGAAACCGTATGAACACATTGAACTGTATGAATATGAGGCAGGATGTCTCTAAAAGATTAAGTATACTCAGTTTTGATTAACAAATAAATATACAAATGAAAAGATGTCAAATCAAAATGCAATATGAAATACTACTATAAAGAAGTGAAAACAGAAGAAGAAGAAGGAGAATCTTAAGTTCCTAGGACAACATCATAACAAGAAAACATTGGTTAATGTGTATAACAACAGTCCTCTAACCCTACTTATAAGTATTGCTTAAAATGGATTCGTTTGAGCCAAAATGTACATTTGACCTGGTGATTTGGATGATCCAGATTTTGCACGTCACCAGTAAAGAATTAGTCTACGAAATGGTGATGCCAGTTTATTGCCATCATAACATCAACTCTTTCAAAAGTCCATATTATTAAGTTCATATTTAAAAGCATGGCCTATTTCTCTAATTTCAGTCAGAGACCCTTATGGTAAATGATTATACAGTTAGGATTAGGGTAGAAAAGTCTCTGATTGGATGTTACAAGTCAGCTGATAGCCATACACCTGGAGAATGAGCCAGTGACTGGGGAGTATGAATGAAACAGCTGATGCCAGTCAACTAATATATGACTCCTTTGCTCTGTCTGAAGTAACAAAAAAGATTTAGTAATAAGATTTTTTTTTTTCCAAAAAACCAAATGGTTTTTCAGAGTTCAGTTGGTTCAGGGTTCACATCAATCTTCTTTATGGGCAATTAATTGAAACACTCCTTGTTACCACTGTTGTTTGTGCACTGTAAAAGAGCTACAAATAAGAGACACTTACAAAACAGTTTTGTGCTCAAAGTGAATCAGATTTAGTGGGTAGTTGCTTTGGAGACCGACTGCACCAACCTCAACAACTTTAACCCTTTCAGTGACGTTACTGACTGCTGAGTTATGAGTTTGTGAATGCTGTGCATTAAGGTCTGTTACCCAGGTAACTGTTTTTAAGTGGTAGTAAAGCAGTAATCACACTGGTATGTTATCAGCAAAAACAGACTTGAGTAAAGCTTATATTCTACTCAGGTACATTTGTAAGTGAGTTAACACAGAATCTCTTTAACTGCAGATTATTACTTGATATGAAAAACAGCATTTTATAAATCATCAGAAAGTGGGGGACTGCTTCCCTTCTGATTTTGAAACAAGCTCAATTGCTCAGGCATCTATGCAAAGTATAGCAGAGGATCTCAACATTTCAGGACCATGACACCCCCAAATTAAAAAGCATTCTCCTAGCTTTATGATTTTTTTTTTCTACTTTTCCTTTTTCATAAGATTTCATACTGGTGTTTGTGACCCCAGACTGAAAACCACTGGCAGCATAAGCCACAAGCTTGTGGGTGATGAGCTCCATAAGTGCTTCTCCATTCTGCCAGCTCAGTGCAGTATTGAAGAGTACCGAGCCAACAGTAGCAGTTAGCTGAGCCTTTATTTATGAAAGGGGATTTGCTCTCCTCATGTTAAGTAGCTGGCAGAACAGCAGCCAAAGCAAATCGCTAATACTTCCTTCCTCTCTCTTCCTCCTTCCCTCTCACTCTGCTTTAGGAACTTAAAACTAAAGGATGTTGGGTACCAGCCCAGCGGGGTTTTTGGCTGCTGTCTTCTTACTCTTTACATTATAGACCACATTCATATTCTGACTCATACTGTAAGAACAGTGCAGCAGAAACAAACTGTAGACAAGTGCAGTGGTGAAACTTTCCGTTCCAGCTTTAAGTTTTAATCTGACACCCTTCCCATCTTCTCCCTCACTCCGCTCGTGGTATTGTAAGTGATTGCTAAAGTGGTGTCCAAAGGAAACTGCAAATCATACACTCCTTAAAACTCCTCCGCACTTTAGAAACCTCAAAGTTTTATCTCTCTTTCAATGTCCTGGCTCTGGATCTGCTTATATCTTCTCCGTGTGTCTCTTTTTATTTGTATCTGTGTCTGAAAACAGAATGTTTTCATTTGTCTCCATAAAAGCAGTTTGTCTCACTCTTCGAGTTTACTAAGAATGTCTTCTTATTAGAAACAGCAACCTTGGGGAATACTTGCAGGGTGGCATGGTTGTACATATCCATTCGCTCTCTCCTTGGCACTGCTTTGGCTCGCACTGTGCGACTGTCTTGCTCCACTGATCATTGAGCTGCAGGGGTTTAAGTGCTTTGCTCAAGGACAGTTCAATAGTAGTTATTGACCTCAGTGTTGCTGCACGTTTACTCCTCCCACTCAAGTTTTCCCCAGATGGATCATGAAACCCAACAGGCAAGACAGTCACAAGCCTGTCTTAAACAAAGAGTGTTTCGTGTGTATCCAGCCCAGTCACATTGAATGTTTCTGAAAACCACAGAAACGTTGGATATATACGTTTCAACACGTGTAATACGTATCATATCAACATTTCTACAGACGTAGCATATTAACATTTCTACCCATTGAATAATGATGTTTTATGGTGTGACAACGCTGTGGTTAAGGTCTGGTTAGGTTTAGGCAAGACAAAGACCATTTGGTTAGGGTTACGGAAAGATCATGATTTGGGTAAAATAAAATTAAAAAATAAAATAAAAACGGCCGATGTCTCACTAAAAAAAAGCTGGTTTTCTTGCTAGAAAAACGGCTGCAAATGTCCTGACGTCTCGCTAAAAACACCCGCTTTTGTCGGTTGAAACGGGAAGCGGACATTGGTTTCGGTTTCGAGGTGGTCTCGAACCGTGTTCTCTGCTGATTTCCAACTTGCTGCCAACAAACTAACTAACCATCCACCCGCCTCTCCTCCTCCTATATAGGAAAGATCAACTCATATAGTTCACATGTGAACTATGTCACTTTAGAAATGTTGAGATGATATGTATTTTGGACAGGTTGATATAATACGTTTTGTTGACATTTTGATATGATACGTATTGTTGAAATGTTAATATGCTACGTTTGGTAGAAATGTTGATATGATACGTATTGTTGAAATGTTAATATGCTACGTATTTCACGTGTTGAAACGTAGATATTCAACGTTTCTGTGGTTTGCAGAAACGTACAATGCCGAAGTTTTATTCTGGCGACCAGGCTGAAATATCAGGCCCTCACACTCCTTACTAATGAGTAAAATAGTTAATTTTTAAAAGTGAAAATCCTCCTCAGAAACAACTGCAGCAACATTCAACAATCACACATTGTCAAGGAAACTGTTTCTGGACTTTTTGTGTTTTGGGGTTTTTGGTGTTGCTCTGTGTGTGTTTTTGGGTTACAAAGTGTTTGTGATAACTACATTTGCCATTTGTGTTCCTTTATATGAGGCTTGAGCATTACATATTACATATATTGCATATTGTTTTTTCCTTTGAGTCCAGGGGTCTGTACTACGAAGCAGGATTTGGGGTTAGCGAGGTAACTTCAGGTTTAACTCTGAGTTTTCGGGGTTACATTGGTGGTTCACTTCTTACCAGGGTAAATTGGTAACTTATGCTGAACAGCTAACCTGCTCTGGTGCAGTTTAACTTCAGAGGACTGGATCACAAACTGTCAACACCTCGAAAAACTGACCAATCAGATCACTGGAAAAAAAAGGAGTCATCATTCCTACAGGATCCCAACATGGATGAAAGTCCTGAATTACAATAAAGTGACAAGTTAAAAGAGCAATATATATTTTTATAGGCCAGTGGAAACATTTTATCGTTAAAGACTTTCTATTTCCACTCTGGTTTTAAAACAGAGCTTCTAATAAATGGAGAGATTATTTACGACACTAAACACATAATGATGATTTTAGCTGCATTTTAACTGTGCAAAGTTAATTTTATCCCCAGAGTGACAGCTGACAGTGTGGATGATTTTATACTCTGATTTCATCACTGCAGCTCAGAATAACATGAGACAACTGTGTGATGATAACTGGAAATGAAAACGAAGGATTGTCTTTTATTAGAAAAATAATCCACATGCTGTTAATTGGCTCCCATGATTATGAATGCAACATTTGGGTCAGAGAGACATCATCAGTCATTAACTACATTTCCACTCTTTGCTTCGGTAGCAGAAACAGTCTGGCATTACTTTTAATTTTTTCATTTATGTGACACATTCAGAATGGTTTCTTCATCATCCAACTAAATAGCAAAAAATACTCACTCTATACTTGTAGGAATTATTATATATGACATGTATTTTAAGCCTTAACTTTTAATATTTGGAAATCATTTCTATTTTTTCTACATCTTCTTATTCTGTTGTATGATTACAGGCTGTCGTTTACATTTCACTTCATTGAATATGACGTTTTGCTGTTCCCTAAAACAGAAGTTTTCTGCAGGTACTTGGTATCATTGTTTTATCTCATATCATATGAAGCACTTCATTCATGGTTCTGATGATGTCGCTCGTAATTAACGACCCGGCCTCTTTCACATGAACGAGCTTGTAGCTGGATGGGAAAATTCCAGAGTTGACTGATCTAGTTGATAGCCAGCTTCATAGTACTGGTTATCTGGACGGCCAGTGTTAGGCTCAGTGAAGCAAGGTAATGAAAAGATATCCTGGGTATGTTGAACTTGCTTCATAGTACAGGCCCCAGGGCTCTTGTTTTCTCTAGTTTTATCTCTGCCTTGCTTTGGATTTATTCTTGTCAGTTTGTAACCTCTTGTGTTTCTCGTGTTTTGCTGTAGTCCTGCTCAGGCTGTTTTCCCCTGTCTCTTCTTTAAGGTCTTTGTCAGTTTGTGGTCGATGTATCCTGGTGTTTGCAGCTTTTGTGTTTTGTTCCTTGTTTTTGCTCCTCGTGTTTCAGGTCAGCCTGTTCTGTTTTCGTCTTTGCCAGTAATCAGAGTCTGGTAAATAATTATTTTCTTCAGTTCTTGTCGCCTGCCTGTTGTTTCTGCATTTAGGTCCACTTGCCTGCATAACCATGATACACATGGTGATAGCCACCAAAAAAGGGCAGACAGACCTATTTCTCCACCAGCATTTGCCTCTATAGACCAGAATGTAATGCATCCAAAAGATATGTGTTTTAAATGGGGTTGTTTTTTTCAGTTATATTTAAAGAAAATAAGAGAAAGGAATTATATCTTTTGAATATTTCAAATATTAACAGTGGAAATTGTGAAAATCTTTTGTGACATTTCGGCCAACTACAGGTGTATTTTTTTTGCCTGAGGAACAGCTGTAGTTGGTCACACATAAAATTAAAGTAAGCTTTGTGTGTGCGACTATTTCCTGTATCAACCTGTACTTAAACCAGAATAATAACAACTTTTAAATGCAGAGGAACATGGAATCCAGGTCCAGTTTTATTTAAACCATACCTTTTTTCATTATCATTCATTCCATATTGATAGGTAGTACTGGTAACATTTATTGTATGATTTAAGGGATGTAATTACCACCAAATTTTTCTAACAGGCCATGACATACACTGAACTCGATTGCCAACACCAAGAAAGAATGCAGGCCGTACCTGAACCCTGGTCAGCTCAACCTGCTATCGATAGTGGCTTCACTCGTTCCCCCACAGCGTTCCTCATAGACTAGGTGGTCGAGCCAGGCATTGGTTTCAGTTCACACATTGTCAAAAAAGTTGCTGGCTATCAGCAGCATGCCACTCTCATGAATATTTACCTCTAAAGTCTCTCTGGTGTCTACCGTCTGAGGGGCTCATACCAGATATGACCTGCCTTCTTGAATTTGGTAGTTATAAGGGTAAACATTTGTGAAACTATTGCCATTGCCCTCTTCCTTAATATGTGCAAAAAAAGGAGTTGTAAAAGTACAGTTATTCAGGAAGATTGATTGCAGCAACCTGGTCTATGTGACCAATCAATTATTTATCGTATTTGTCTTCTTGACCCTTCTCTCAACCTGCTTCATTGTATAGACTGAGCTGCCAAATAGGAGGTTGTAACCTCAGCTGGTCACTGATAGACCGGATAGTTCTCCAGATCCCCATCAGCATACATGAGGGACAAGAAACCATCAGCGAAAATCGTTAACTCTAAAAATAGCTTACACAACAATAACATGACCGACATTAACGATTAATTCAATGCTGTATTCAGTCTTTAAACAGTCTCAAACCAAGTAGAAAATACAGTATCTCCCACTGGGTTGAGGTAATTTCACATCACTTTTTTGGTGTTTGTTCCATTCACCAAAATTTGACTTTATTGTCTGTCACAAGTAACTTGAAATTATCCTTTGACAAGGCTTAACAATGCACACTTAAAGCAATTTAAAAACACACACATACAGTTAAAACTACAACTGACAAGGTCAATATTAAGCAGGAAAGAGTACAGTGCTTATTTTAGTTTGTTGATTGGTTGATTGCAGAGGCAATAAAAGATTTTTTGTAGATGTTTTTCTGGGCCAGTGGGACTTTGTAGCGTCGATCTGATGGCAGTAACTGGAAGGATTGGTGGAGGGGCTGAGAGGGGTCCTGCTTGATCACAGTGGCCTTCCTCATCACTGACTAGGTGTACAGTTCAGATAGGGGAATTTGGGGTGAACCAATTATTTTGCTGGCCTGATTAGTTATGCGGGAGAGTTTAATTTTATGTTTCGTGAAGGCGTGGTACCAGGATGAAATGTTGATGGTGAGTATGGATTCAATTAGGAAATGGACTCCTGCATATTTGTTGTCTTGTTAAAACCGTCCAACTTAAATCATATTATAACTTCAGGTTAAGAATTTAAGGACCACTGTGAGGTTGCAGATAGCAACCAACTGAATACCCCTCCCCTCACCAATCCCTTCCAAGCATGTAGGAGAACCGAAAAACAGGAAAGGCCCTCCCCAGAGCCAGTGTTTGGTTTGTTTGTTCTGGGCTACTGTAACAACATGGCGGCCTCCGAGGAAGAGGACCCACTCCCTATATAGATGTATAGGGCTCATTCTAAGGTAGTGAAAACACAACAATTCTTATTTCCAGGTGATTATACACTAATTACAACATACTATGTATATTATTCCATTTCTGCCATGTCCGTTCCGCTAGATGCCACTAAATTCTGCACCTTCAAATGCACTCTGTTGGTGGAGAAAAGTATTTTTATTTTATTTTATTTATCTATTTATTCATTTTTTATTGATACTTGCAGCACTTTGGTCTTTTTTTTCCTTTAGTTGGAGTGCCCTGGTAAGTCAGAGGAACCTGGGGTGACAATAAATCTCAAAAGTCTTTAAACCTATTGAGTGTGCTTTACATCAAAGTTAAACACACTGGTTTGCTGTTAAGGTACCACCCTTTTAACCCATTATAAATTTATTTATCAACTGTGATTTTCAAGGTCTAGGGGTTGAAGCCATCCACTGAAAAGTCAAGACCTCAGACTGAGAGGCAGACAGTGATGTTGTGAGTATATATCCTCTTAGTATATATATCCTCTTGGTCTTTATGCTGACGCAGTAACACATACACTAATGAAAAATACACATGCACACACACATACAGACACAAACACACACACCTGTGAATCTATCATACACCTGTGAATCTAGCATCTCTCTCTCTCTCTCACTCTCTCTCTCTCCCTCCAACTTTAACAAACACATGCTCACTCTCACACAAACAGTAATGTCAAAATGTTTGGTTGCATGCCTGAGTTGCTACAAACAGAAAATCATTCTCTCATCAATTTAGAATGACTGCATCAGTCATTGTAGTCAATCCTTTTGACCCAAATCTGTTGTGCGTGTGTGTGTGTGTTTGTTTGCATACAGAGAAAAAAATTGTTTAATCCTACACATGCATTACCATTCAGGAACACAACAAACATTGGTTATATAACAGTGCGCTGTGGGTTTGACTATTCCATGTTTGTGTTTTGTTAATGTTGCTAATCGAGGACTCGAAACATACTTTTGCATTCGTTGGGAAGTTGTTTTGTTTTAAAGCCTCAGCACTGTGTGGGGGTGTGTGTGTGTGTGGGAATAAAATTTCATTCTTCTGAGTCGACACCATAAATGAAGAATATGTACCCCTGCTGTATTTGTCTTGGCTGCAGTTCCAAGTCACTGCTTTCACTGGCTTCACCAGACACAACAAGGCCCTGCTAAGCCCCCATGAGGGGTGAAAAGTGCAGGTTGAACTGATGTGAAAATGTTTAAGTGCCTCACCTCCAGGTTTGACATACATAGAGGCATTACAATTTAATTTCAATTGACCATTCACTAAACCCCCAAACAAAACAGCAATGATTATTTTTCAATCATAGTGTTGCAACCATAACAAGGCATAGCAGGCCTTCCAACCTTATAACTTCTCTACATGCTAAAGTGGTGTGCATGTGGCTCTAGTAAGAATGGTTTTATTTTTTATCACATTTCCAAAACCCAAAATATAAGAGTAAAAGTGTAAGGAATAATGGATTAAACTGCATGCATGCTGTGGATGTAAGCCGCTAAATTTGGCATGCCTCGCTAACTTAAGACCTCCAGCAGTAACATAGCATTACCTCCAATGCCAAGAGTTAGCATATGATTAGCTACATTACATTATGTGGATGTAGAGGTTAGAATAAGATATGCACATATTGAGTATTTTAAATTCTCTCACTTTTTCTGTGACAAAAAAACCCCAAAACTGTTTGATATAACATTATTTCATATAGTAACATTTAACTATAATACTGGGGCTAACTAGCTACTCCACTACCAGAACAAAAGTGCTTCTTTAGTCCTTGGAAGATATGATCAAATGCATATTTCAGACTCTTTTACAGGTTTCTCATTTCCATATGAATCAGCAGCAGATGGAGTTTTCATCCAGTTCAGTGCTAACGTTGAATAGCTAGCCAGCAAGCTACAGCTAATAAAATCTCCTAGTTGTCATTTGAACTGGAAAAATTCTGTTGACTAAAAATGAGAGACCTGTTTTTGTGTACTAAAAATTAATGCAGATTTTGCTATCATTGTAAATTGCATCTGAAATCTGGAAAACGGATAGCTTGACAGGCATAAGAACAGTAACTAAGGGGGCAGGGGCTTAGTGAAGGGTCAAGTGGATTAGTTGGTTGTTGAACAAAATACACCAAGTAAAGTGACGGTGACAGCGCCTGACCAAGAAATAATCTGATACATGACCCCACGTAAAACCACAGCTTGTCGATTTTACACCTCAAGATACAACATGTTACAGCACACCAGTGAGCTGGTAGGTGGAATTTTTACCTCACACCAGAATAAATGTTTCTCTGTATCCAGTTTTTATGCTAAGCTAAGCTACATGGCTGCTGGTTGTGGCTCCATATTTACTGAACAGATAGGAGAGTGGTATTGAATTCTCATCTAACTCTCAGGCAGAAAATATATTCCCCAAAATGTCAAACTATTCCTTTTTAAAAGAAGATTATGCTTGGTGGATGTGTTTATATAACCTTTGAATGCGGAGGAGAATTTTACCTCACCTACACAGTATATATTTCCTGTTGCACAAGACAATAATAAACTGGAATAATTTAGAATGGAGAGCTAGCAGTAAATACAAGCAGTCATGCATCAGTTTACAGCTTGTTAGCACTCTGAAGTGTCTATTCCACATATCTCTTGCAGCGAATGGCTTCCAGTATTTTCACATGTTCAGATGTACAGATACTACTTTTCTTTTAGCCTTTGTTTTCTCTTCCAAGGCAGGTAAAAGTCTCAGAAGTGGCTTATACAGTAGAAAAGGACATAATCCTGTATTGCTGTTTGTGTGGACACAACACAGCAGTTATTATGTGGAAACAGTGTAGGTGAAGAAAGGTGGGAGGCATGCCTCCAACATGGAAACTGCCTGCCAAGTGTACACACACGAACACAATATAATCATGCACACGTAAAAGCAGGCATTCAAACGTATGTAAAAGCACTTCATGTTCACGGGCAGACACACACAGTCACACTTAAAGCACTTACAACCAAGGTAATGATGCTAATGCAGGACAATGCCTGATTTCATGGCCCTTTAAAAAACAATTTAAAGAGGGTTTTTATGTTATAAGCACATGACCATTCTCATTTTCTAACATGCAACTCACTTCCTAATGTGATGTTCTCTTGTGTCTGTGTACTCACATGTGCAGTTTTTATGAGGCTCTATGTGATGCATAACTCTGTGTGAGTTGGTTGCGTGTGTCGCTTCTGCAGTGGAAAATAATGTTCGTACAGAACAGTTCAATGTAGTGTAAGCAGTCCTGTTGTAGTTAAAATCATGGTAAAGCCTCAGCCAATAAGATGACAGCTTGGATTTTCTTATAAGAGAGAGAGAGAGAGGTGGAACTGGAGGGTAAACAAAGGTTAGTAGATAAATAACAGAAATGCTCAAAAGACATGAACAAACAAATACATTTGAAATTGTCATCCTAACTTTTTTTATATGGACTACTGGGTGTGGAAAAGTGTTACAGTATAATTTGCACATTCGGATATTCCTTTAAAAAAAATAAAATTTTCCGATGCCACCATCGCCAAGTGCTTGCTCATGGGGGAATATTGGGTCTCTGTAAATTAAACAGTGTAGACCTGCTCTATGTGAAAAGTGCCCTAAGATAACTTCTGTTGCGATTGTGCACTGTATAAATAAAACTGACTTGACTTCTTGAAAGCTTCAGGATGCAATTTAAAGGACCAGTGTGTAAGATTTAGCGATTTAGCGATATTTAGCGAAAAACGTGAAATGCCCTCTCTAGAGCCAGTGTTTGGTTTGTCTGTTCTGGGCAACTGTAGAAACATGGAGGTGCAACATGGTGGCCTCCATGGAAGAGGACCCGCTCCATATGTAGATATAAAGGTAACATTCTAAGGTAACAAAAACATAATTCTTATTTTCATGGGATTACACACTAAGTAAAACATACTTATGAAGATTATATTCCACTTCTGCCAAGTCCGTTCTGCTGGATGCCACTAAATTCTACACACTGGACCTTTAATCCAGCACTTTCCATTTAATTCCATTTCACATTCACTGTTGTGATTCATGTCAAAAATCTTGCTGGTCTTTTCTAACAAGATGCTCTACTATCTTTTCAATCCAGCTATTAGAAAGTTCAGCACTGGTTAGATACATGCTCCACACAAAAACTGTCATGTTGCATGTGAGATTTTTTGTTATATAAATTATTCTCTGGAGCAGAGGTTTTTAAGTTGTTTATTCTCCAGTTTTTCAGTTTGTCAGGTAATGTCTAACCCCAATCCCTAACCCAACCATTATAGAAAAAGTTAATCATTGCCTCTTTTTTTATATTTTTACAAAAATTATACACCATCTGGGCACATAAATTGTCTTTGGTTCTTCTTTTTAACCTGGAATTTTTAAAATCATTTACATATTATTTGTAGTGTTAATAAATGGTTTATAGCAGCTGTAAAACAAGGCAAAGAAAACACTTCCTTGTCCTAAACCACTCCCTTGTTCGCTCATTCACTACTCCTTATAAAAGAGACACTAAATAGTTTACTGAATAGTGATCAGCAAATCGAGATCATTTTATATATATAGTAATTAGTAGAACAAAACAGTAATTTTTGCATCTATTAAATGCACCACTCTGCATTATGGAGTTATGGTAGAAAGTAATGTACAGGCTATGGACGCTACTTTTTTTGTTATGTTGTGGAATTTGCCCGCTACAGAAGGACTGTACACTGGCACAATGTGCTGCAAATGAATAAATAAATCTATAAAGCACATGCTTGCAGACTTGCATACAGCACATGTGCTACATAGATAAATAATAATACTATTACACATCTATTACAGCAAAAATCAATTAGTGTCTGTTTGTATACATTGAATAAATGATGAAGTCTCTCTGCTCTGTAGGAGTTATTCCCCTACTTGTTGAGTGCAGGTTGTTTCTTCATGCAAAATTAATTTTAGGTTTAAAATTCAATCAAGAGGCTTTACCAGAGGGGTGTATCAAGGGAGGGTTATTTTCTTCAGGTCAAGGGGAGTATACAGTAACAGACATCAGGAGGATAAGACTCTTGTCAAGTCAGGCTTCCAAATTGAAGTGCCACTTTTGCTTTCAAGATATCTCAGACTGCATTTAATTTGGTGGAAAATTATTCACTTAGAGATAATTCAGTGTAAATTTTTGTAATATTCATTTTGATTAAGCCTGGAAACCATAATCAGCTGGGACGTCAAGTGGAAGCAGAACATCAACAGCTTCACCAAGGAGGCTCAGCAGAGGATATACTTCTTGTGGCAGCTGAAGAAGTTCAACCTACCAAAGTCAATGATGGTGTGCTTCTACACCGCCATCACTGAGTCCATCCTCACCTCCTCCATCACCATCTGGTATGCTGCTGCCACTGCCAAGGATAAGGGCAGACTGCAGAGTATCATATCAAAGGTGATCGGCTGCAATCTGCCGTCCCTCCAGGAACTGCACACCTCCAGAACACTGAGGCGAGCAGGAAAGATCATAGCCGACCCCCCCTCCCGCCCCAGACATAAACCTCCAGCAAGAGGCTGTGGTCTGTCAAGACCAAAACCACACACCACAAGAACAGTTTCTTCCCATCATCAGCTGGTCTCATCAACAAGACACGGACTTTACCCCCACGGACATTACACATTATATTAACATAATACCCCATAATCTCATATTCGCACATCTGTGATCTTTGATCTAGAATGGCATGTTACATTAATGCTACTTGCATTATTATTATTATTATTATTATTATTATTATTATTATCATTATCAATTACATATTGTATATACTCTCTACTCCTGGTCAATATTTAGTACATTTCATCTCATTCTCTTCTATTTAATATTTAAAATTTAAACCTGTAGCGGCTCTTCCTAGAATCTTAGAATATATTTTACATATTTTTTATTGCAATTTTTTCCTTTTCTTATATTATTTGGGATTACTTAATTTTGTTTATATTTTTGACTGTTATGCACAACAACACCAAGGTAAATTCCTTGTATGTATGTATGTGCAAACCTACTCGGCAATAAACCAGATTCCGATTCTGATAGAAATGCAAAGTCAACAACTTTTTAAGGTTTAAACTTAATTCTGGACTTGACTGATCTGATAGACTGATGTTTCAGTCTCACATCAAACTCACATGTGGTGGTTGTTGATTGCTCAAAACTCAGCTTTCTGTCTGGTAGTTTAACACCAACATAAAAGGAAACACCAGAAAAGGAAGGATGTTAAGTGTAGTAATGCTAACTGTAAAAAAAAAATACAGTCTAGTCATAACAGGTTATGACATTGCATTTAGTTTGCAATGAGCTAAATGACAGTAGCCATCTAGCCCAGAGTTACTGTATGCTAGTGACCTAGTTAGCTATCTTGCTTGCTCGCTTGTTTCTAACCAGCTCCTTTCAAAACGTTCACTAGGAGCCATAGCTTCTGTCCTGATAAACCATGTTGCACGCATTTCAGTATGTACACATAAAAGAAAAAGAACAGAAATACTGAGCACTCACAGTTTCACCTTGATGCAGGTAGCAGCATCTTCTCCTAATATGACGGCTGCCAATAACAAGAGTGATAAAGCAGTACCTTCCAGATACTTAAACCTGTGCTCATTTGCATTAACTGCTTTGACACTGGAAATTATGATGGATGTGTGCATGGTAGATTGGAAAAAAAAGTGCATTAAAAATAAACCACAGGTCAGAGATCTCAAGCCACAAGTGACCAGCTGCCATGACACATCACACGTCGTCTCTCCAAGGCAAAAATGACCTATAGATACCATCTAGAAGCCGTAGTCATTATGACCCGGAGATGCACATCAGATGACGTCAATATAAAGTGACAAATTTCCATAATCGGAGGTGGCAGGTTGGATGGGTGGCTAGATAGATAGATGGCAAAAATTGGACTTAGCTGCAGGAGACCACTGTTCACTTTCCGTCTCCAACCACAAGTGTCATCTTTCCAACTGCAAGTCGGGACACTTTTAAAAAACTGTAACTCCGATTGTCATGTGCCATGACGACAAAGGTTGCCTAACTTTAAGGAAGTATTAACTTTAACCCACACCATGTTTCAAGTGATCATTTTAACCCAAACCATGATCTTTCCCTAACCCTAACCAATTGGTTTGTGGCTAAACCTAACTTGACCTTAACCACATCGTTGTCACACCATAAAACATCATCATTTTTAACAGTGTTTTTTAACAATGGTTTTGGAAATTACCAATAGAGGCGGCATATTAGAAAACACTCCTATGGGTCATTCTGGAGTGCATTGTACAATCAACCTATGTGGTTGTTTAACTATGAGGATGTGTTGCTCTGTGTGAGCCTCAAGTTCCTTGTACTCATCCTCTCTTCCCCTTTATCACTTCCTCCCCTGGTTTTGTTATATGTTTTTGTCATCTTCTTCTCTGTCTTTTTACCTCTGTTATTATCTTTCTCTTCTTCTTCTTCCTCTTCTTCTTCTTCCTCTTCTTTCATTCTCATCTCTTTTTGTCCCGCATTCAACTTGCAGAAAAAAAGGTTATTAGAAAGGCAGCACTCTCCCTCTTTATCTTAGTTGCTCACTCGCTCTGTAGTGTTTTTTGTTGCCTGTGGATGTAACAGTATGGGACTGATGCAGCAGTCGGCTGCTTTCTGCCTCCTCAGCAACATCACTGAAGCCGCACACTAAGGAGCACTGGTCTGACTGTAGAGTGTTTGTGTGTGTGTGTGTGTCAGTAAGAGAGTGAAGGAGGTAAGGAAAAGGGAAAGGGCAGGAAAAATAGGAAATATGAAGCTTAAATGAATGTACCTGATAGCAAAATGTATTAGATTTAAGAAAAACAAACAGAAAAAAATGAAAGAAGAGTGGCAGCCTGCCTGGCTTTGATAAAATAATTGAATAAAAATAAAATTTAGTGGTGAGGAGGGAAAGTAAGTGCTGCATTTCCTCACCAGTTTGTTCTCTCCAGTTATCTGAACCCATCCATTCCTACTTCTTTATATGCACACACACACACACACACACACACTTTTTTTCTTCACTGCTTGGTCTTTATCTTACAAGCACCTTCAGCCAACCAATTTTCAGCGCAGAGGAAAGTGTAAAATTGGTTTGAGATACTTATAACAGAAAGTTGTAGAATCAAAGATGAGGATTAAAAAACATGAATAGATGCTCACTAATTCATCGTATCTTGCTTGCGCTCTCTCTCTCTCTCTCTCTCACTCTCTCTATGTCTTTCAATTTCTCTCTATCTTGCTGCACTTTCTCTTTTTTCCTCTCTCTTCTCTGGCTGCAAAAAGTGGGGCAGCTCCACAGAAATACTGCAAAACATAGAGGGAGGGGGTATCGTAGAGGGAGAGTGAAAGAATACAAAAAGTGAATGAGATAGGAAGAGATGAAGAGAAGAAGAAACAGTTGAGAGACAGAATAAGAGGGGGACAAACGGCTAAGTCAACCTCATCCGATGGGCTCATTTCTAATTAGCATGCTGGTTAACCCCGCAGCTGTATGGCCTGTTTAATTATTTCCTATGGGGAGACTTCTTGTCAGTCACCATACATTCAGAAAACTGATATCATATAGAGCTGCACTCCGCACTGCACACACGCACAGTGCTGAAGCCTGCAGCGGTGATGATACATGATAAACACCACTGAGGTTAATATGCCATACGGACCTTGTTAAAGGAGAAATCATGTTTTAAGGTTTTCGTTAGGGTGCAGGGCCATGGTGTTGAAAGAGGGTGGACCCATTTCAAAGGATAGTGTTAAAGCTGCACCATTCGTACATTAAAGTAACAAATTAAAGTGATTCGTCTGTCTTTTGTGTGTCCATTTTGCATTAAATCATCTTTTTAATTGCATCTTTTTAAATGCAAGCTATTTGTTGAGAAATGTTGAAAAATTCTTGGTGAAAAGGGGGGGTTAAAGGCATGCATTGTTGTCTGCTGCAGTGTCCTTTTTCATTCTACAAATGGAGATGCCAATGATGGAAATGTTCAAATCCTACATGTGGTGGCTTTAGAAGTACCTGATGGTATTGTTTTTGACCACCAGTGGCACCATGGGTCAATGTTCTGATGAGCAGGTCCTGGTTGTGTTTATATCTCTTGCATGTGGATACACACACAAGCACATGGATGAAGCCGTACACCTCCCTGCTGATAAAAACTAGACTAGCCTTGACTTAAGGGCATCTTTGCAAATGCATTCATTCATTCAGGCCTCAGAGATACACACAGTGTGTTGTGCAGAAAAACACTGGATGTCAATATAACTGTGTTTAAAAGAAAACTCAATTTAGGAGCCTACTCTTAAAGGTGAGTTTGAAGGGCATCCTTTTTCTGTGGCTGTTGCCAAGAAGTAAGTTTTAATACAAAAAGTCGCCTTGTGCAGCTTTCAGTCTTGTGTTCAACGTTACTTCAATGTTCAACAACTATGACTGCATTCCCATATGAGTCTCTAGAAGTACAAAGTTATGCACTTGACTGTGTGTGGTAAGAAGTCTTTGTCATGCATCCAAGTCAAACTTACAATGGTAGCAGAGAGTTTACAGTATCTTTATTTCAAACATGTCCACAGTCACTTTGGAAATGGTGCTGTAAGTAAGTGTTTAAACAAAACATTGGGTAAGTCCTTGGTTATTAAAGTTCAGTTCATGGTAGCCACTCCTTAAAAGGAAATTTCAATAATAAAGTATTTCTCATGTACATTTTTTTGCAAAGTGCTTATTTGAAAAAACAAACAAAAACAAAAAAACAAAAAAACAACTGTATACACATAATGTAGACTGCAACCCATCCAATTGCTCAGTGCATATGCAGGCCATCTTGTATGATCAGGCCTTTGTGTGACATTTTCAAGCAATTTAAACTATAATTTAGTGTGCTTTGTAATTCTGATGGTGTGCTCAAATGTGGTGCAAACCTAAAAAGGTTAAGGACCAGCTGAACAGCAGACAAATAGGCTGTGATTTTTCATTTTTTTCTGCTCCATCTGGAGTCTAATTCTCGGGTCCAAAAGAAATGTGTCAGCTCAGTGCCAAAGAGGCATCGGGGACAGCAGTGGCTCACAACCTGTGGGGATTATAAAGCAGCCAGCCCTGGTCCTTAGTTCTGATTGGTAGAGTCACATTTAAGACTATGTAAAACCCCAGTAAACATTCAAATGTGAGTGCAAAACAGCCTTTCACACTGTGTGCAACAACACCTCTGAGTGCTTCTATCGCTGTGACAAATAACGGTGTCTTATGGTTTATTGCTTCATGTTTGGATGGACATAATGTGTGGATGCAGATATTGTAAAAGGCCAGTGAAATGGGGGGGGGACTTTGTCTACAGAGGCAACCTGAACAGAATTGTGTGTGTTTTCTGATGTTTGAAACATGAAAAAAGGAGGGGGAAAAATGGTTTTGTAAAAATAGTTTTTGCTCTTTTAGTTAACAGGTAACAGCCAGTTTTAACTGTGAGAACTAAATGAAGCAAAATTTTCACAGCTGAAGATGGTAAAATCCAATTGTTATGTATCCAGGACCACATACATCAAAATAAGAACTTATGATGAAAGTAAGGCAGAAGTAATAAATGGAGGTCAAGGTGGTGGATGGGCATGTAGTGGGTTTAACATCGCAGCACCACGTTAGCAGAGCAGCAGCAGCCACTTCAATGCTACATCTTTTTCTATACAGGGTGCATTCAGGCACAGTATGTAGGTCACCCCGCGTTTTGGCAGAACCTAGAGTGCAAAACAGTCACTGTATTTACGCACGTAGAATAGAAAAAAACACACAATACAGTAGACTTGAAGCATTATAATGTGTGGGGTTATGTTAACACACATTTATCGTGAGTGAAGCTCGAACAGATGCATGGCTGAAATGCCTCCTGTGTAGACAGACCATAACTTGTTCATTATGTCTGTTAACCATGCTCGCAATCTTTCCCAAACCTCAGTCATAGAAGTTACTATGCACAGACATCATGGAAAGCAAGAAGATGTTGGTGTTGGAAAGAAAATTAATGTTGGGGGTTTTGCAGGTTTCAAAAGGAGCGTGTCAACCATGAAGGTAAATTTTCACTAATTAGGAGTAAGTATGAAAGATTATAGACTCTCCCACTAAGAAGAAACTGCTTGAAAAATGCTTTAAAATGCCACACATTATGCAATATGTAACATTTCTTGATTCCTTATTATTCTTCAGTTCACCTTTTTCCCAGAAGTGGACTCTTGTTCCATCTCTATTATATAGCATTAGTTGTATATGTAAGCATGAGGGCTCCCCGGCCAATTGCCTGTGAATAAAACCATTTGGAGAAACAGACAAGTACATACTTGAGAGGTAAGGACCCATGCACAGAATACCACTTATTATGTAACAGTGCTCATCAGCAGCTTGGGAAAGTGCTAGTCATGACTCTTACTGTTGCTATGAGACATTGAAACTACTTTGTAGAGCAGCAACCCTTTTGCTAAAGATGTTAAGATGTTTTGAAATGCTCACTCTTCAGCTGCACACAGTTTTATATCACCCACTACTGTCACTACCTCTGGAGATGATGAAAGTAGTCCCCAGTTGTTTAAAAAAAGGAACTATTCTTTTTGGCTGGACCAGCCATAGACCAACCCTATAAGCCCAAACATCCATCTGTCACTGACTCACTGAGTGACAATGTTTCCCAATTGGCTGTTGCTCTTTCTAAATGAATCAGCGCTAACAGTTTTTATTACATCTTCAGGGGGCGTTATACAGCAGAGTGCCGAGCACTAAGAGTGAGCGTAGCCCTGAAATAAGTTTTAAAAACTCACATTTACCGACCAAAGCATCTCACATGGAGGCTCCGACAGTGACAAGAGCACCCACCTGTGGATACAAAGAGACACGGCAAATCCATTTTACCAGCCTGCATGGTGGCTAGCAGCTATTTAGCATGACTAGCATGGTTAGCATAGCCGTACCATGGTTTGTGCCCATAGACTGTATAAAAATAATGTGTTCCTGTGGTGTTTCCGGCTACATCCCAAAAATTTGTCCAGAGTATCCCTAACCCAAGGATAGTGATAGATTATGTTCAGCTTCTCATGTTTAAAAGTACTCTAGGACTTACCTCAGCATATTAGAAAGATTTTTGACCTTAGCTCTCACTGTTGCTTGTTGCCTGCAGCATTGCCCATAAAATTGCAGAACGTATCACTACCCTAAGCTCACCAACATCATTGATGGAAGGACATTTATGCTTTGTTAGCTAAAGCTAGATATTTTGCAAGTGCCTTTAAAATATGAAAATAAATCAAATGTGTTTCTGAGTCAGATATTATTTATAATTACAGTACACATTAAAAGTTTGGTTAGTATTGGCTTTGTTGCTTGCTAGCTTGCTCATGTTTGCTAGCTAGCTAAGTTTTACTATTTTTTTTTTTTTTTTAGCTCAGCACTAACTACTTTCAGATTGTTTCAGTTAGAGCCAGAAATATAGCAATGCTTATCAGTTTTGACTGGTCATCACAAACATTGATTGGCTGAGGCAGTTGTTATCCCAGGCTATCATAAATATTGGTCTCAGGACAACAACCACTTGGCAAAATCAGGACGTGCTTCAAAAATACCAATCGGATTGCTCTCCTCAAGCAAAACCAATCTTGAATTATTTCTCCTGCTCTGGGATGCCTGAATACCAGGTCAGGGCCCTGGCTCAGAGCATCTTACACTGTTTATTGAATGGTTTCCACTGTGAGCAGAGGTCCCTGAAAATAACAATAGGGAACTGTCTCTGTAAGGAGGAGAATAGCCTATGGAAGGTAGCGAAAAACTTTTAAAAAAAGTTAAATGACATTTTGCCTTCACTACATTATGCTTCAGGACTATAGAGCAACTTCAACTATGTAAACAGATATGACCCGCATGTGTTGGAAACGCCATTTTTACCTGTTACTGGGTGAAAACATTTAGCTAACAGTTAAGCTAGGCAACTAGACTTTGGGTAAGATTAAGGCTGCATTCACTGCAGTCATGGCAGCGTACACAGTTTGACCAGCAGAACCTCCGTTGCATCCCTGCAATATATTGTGCTCTTAAGATGGTCAATAATGTCTTGTCAACATGTTAAATGATCAGTTTTTCAGTCACATATTTTTAGCTCTATCATGTAAGCTAAAAATATGTGACTCATATTTTTTTTTAATATATTACATATCTTTAGCTTACCATGTACTGTATTTATACTAATTGTAGTGCTTACTTTGTGTGTTTTTGCTATTATGGTTGTTTTTTCATTTGAATCTATTCTGTGATTTTAAACTTCAAATAAACGAACTTACTGCCTTAACTTGTGTCTGCTCCTACCATGGCCTGCAGGGCCCTTTTATCAGGTGTAGACAGCGTTAAACAAACACACCTGGAGTTGTAGTGATTATATCAGCATTGCCCACAACACCATATTTGACAGCAGTCTAAAAACATGGAAAATTTAGATTTTTTGTTTAGTATACTGCAGATCTGTATATCTCCACCATAACACTCCCTTACTGTCTGCTTTCCAAACTACTTAAGGTTTCCTCCACTTTATCTTGTCATAATGGCAAAATGTATTACTCACACCGTTCGTGTATTGAGCCTATGTTTATATTTCTTGACATGGTGGATTTGTAGACAACAGACTCGTGATTGCAATTGCAGAGTTCTCTGCCAAATTGCTGGATAGAAATGATCACCAATATGATGATTAATTAGCTGCCAGAAGATGAATGTATACAGTGTTATTTTCTAGACTAAATTAAAGTTTAAATGAGAGCATTAAGAGTTTTGATCGCTGGCAGGTTCGGCCTCACTGCACTTATACCATCAGAGATAAACTACTCTCCACCATTTCATGCACACACAGGAAAATTCTCTTCAAAGAGATATGCCAAGTCAAGAGTGCTTCAGAGGTCTGTAATCAATTAATGTATGTCACATTGAGAGATGTGGTTCTTTTTTAATCTGACAATGGAGCGGATGCTAGAGCATAAGTGCCTGAAATGATCATTATTTTGGGAGACAAAAGATCACAGAGATTATTCACCAAGCAAGAAGGATTTAGCCAAGAATATAAGCTTTAGTCACACTATAGTTATCACCCAAACCTTCAAATTGTCAATGGAAGTCAGTAATTGGAAGTCACTTTCTTAGAATTTGTATAAACCTGATTGGAGAACCAGATTAAAAGGAATAGATTTTAGGCAAGTAAAACCTTGATTCAAGTAACCTTGATGTATGTAATTATACCTGGGATGAATGTTTTGTCATTCATGATACTTAAGGAGAAGATTCCAAGCATTAATGTCAAT
Organism: Thunnus maccoyii; assembly: GCF_910596095.1. Classification (NCBI taxonomy): domain Eukaryota; kingdom Metazoa; phylum Chordata; class Actinopteri; order Scombriformes; family Scombridae; genus Thunnus; species Thunnus maccoyii. Next base: position 8,608,077 of record NC_056546.1, on the reverse strand, counting down.
TTAAGGAACATCTCATGCTAAATCTTAACGCCAGTTTAAGGCAATAATCCCAAATCTGCCGTACAGCTCAGTCCAGCAGGCGTGGAATGAACATGATACATGGGGATGAACAAGACACAACACAACACAGTTACATTAGACAAAGAACTGCAGCCTATTGATGTACTAACATAAAGGATATAATTTTGGTGATTCTCTATATTTTTCTTATTGTCAACAAATCTCATGTGCAGAGCCAAACCAACAATGAATGGATCTTCTTACAAGTAATGTGTGTGAATCCAAAGCCTGACATATCTTATTCCTCTGTGCTGTGGACCTACGTTGTTATCTAAAAACAATTAAAAACATGTCAGTGAGCCACACCATTGCACTGGATGACATGCTCCTTCGCCACAAAGAATACGTGAAGAATACAAATTCTTCGAGAAATTTACCATGTAGTACTTAGTCAAGAGGTTGTGATATGTAGCACAACAAGTCAGTGAAGCTCTATAAACAGAACTGCTGAGGTCTACGGCTCAGAGGAATAAAATATATCAGGCTTTGGATACACACCCAATACTTGTAAGTAGGATCAATTCATTGTTAGTTTGGCTCTGCACATGACATTTGCTGACAATAAGAAAAATATAAATAAATCACCACCCATACCCTTTAATTTCAGTGCCAAAGAGAGTGGATGTTCCTATTGATCAGCTTCACTGTATGTCTCCTAATGGATCATTGTAGAGTTCAGTATGGTCAGCATCCAAACACAGAATGCGCAGTGTATAGGCTCTAAAAAAGATTTGATCAATAACTAAGGTCCTATTTACGTGTGCCGTTTCAAGTGTCTCACATCTTCATAAAATCCACTTAACCACATAAATGCATCTCCGTTGGCCAGATTACAAGTCTGATTGCATCAATCTCAGTTTTCCTGTGCTACATGTCAAGGTAAGCCCTGCTCCAGCCCAGATGGAGGTTGTAATGCACCTGAAGTTATTTGGTAAGTGCCAAAAATGCCATGAAAATAAGTTTTGCACTTTAAGGTAGACAAAAGTTTTTCTTGTCTACAAAGACTCTAACTCATGCTGCTCTCTCACCCACACAGATCATTCCATTTCACTGATAAGCAATCAGATAAATGCTACAACAGCCTTCTGTATGACCGCATGTGTTGAAATTGCCGCTTTCTTCATCTCACTTTAATGAGACGGAGAGACGGGTAATTTCAGTGTCACTTTAGCAGCCATTATCACAGGAGACAGACCCTGTAGAAGTGACTTCCAGAGGAGTAAAGATTACATATCTTAGGAAAACGAATGCATTTACAGCTTTTCATCTTTCCCTTTTTTGTGGTAAGATGAAATGGAAAATTTTAACAGCACTGAAACCAACAAAACTCAGTAAACAGTCTTTTACTTTAACACAGAGAAACAACCAAAATAAGCCTAATAATGTTTTTACTGCGTCTAGTTCTCCTGTTTGTTCAGACGATGGTCGATTGTTCCATGAACTAAAGAAAACAAATTATGATTAACTCGCCTAACATGTCTTACAAATCTGCACAATTTTGTGAGTCTTCTAATCCAACTTCAGTGAACAACATTCAAAGCATTAGGCAATTAAAAGGATTCATATTGTGAGGACTCATCATGGTATTTAGATAGGGATGCATGACTGAAGTAATTCTAAAGACCAAAATACAAGTCTGTTGAATAACAAGTCCTAAAAAATGAAACAAGAAAATGGGTTATTTGACCATGTTACTCCAGAACAACATACAGGTTCATTTTCTAATCTGAGCTTCTATCTGCAGTAATCGGCAGACATCAGCAACATTGTTTCAAATCTGTTACAAATCAATATTAAAGAATAATGATGTTTTGTGGTAACACTACGGTTAAGGTCTGGTTAGGTTTAGGCATAAAAACAACTTGGTTAGGTTTAGGGAAAGATCATGGTTTGGGTTAAAATGATCACTTTGTGAAACATGTTGGTTAAAGTCAGGTGACCCTTGTTGCCATAGCTACAATAATAACCACAGGGTTAAGGTTAGGGGATGATCATAGTTACTGTCTTAAATAAACCGTTCCCAATCGTGGTTGGCTTCAGATGACTTGTATATACGTCATAACTGGATTATAAATACTATGGCTGCTAGATGACATCTGTCACTCAAACGTAACTATAGGTTATCTTTGACCCTTTGACTGACATTACAGCTATTTGTGTTGTTTCTCTTGGGAGGACAGTCTCATGTTTTGTTTTGTTTTTGCACTTTTCTACACCAGGTGTTGTATTCTATTTTTTGCAGTAGCCTTGTATACTGTACAGCATCATGGTAGAACTTCTACTGGGAAAAAATTCCCACCGCAGTATCATTTCTCACTTCACTGGAATCCATTGCAACCAACATTAATAGAGCTTACTACAGCTGATGTTCTCCATGAAAAACAAAATTACAAATCTTTTACAGACACCTTTAAAGACCCAAAAGATGTTGGCAAACATAATGAATCAAGAGATGTGTGTAGCTTTGAATATACAGCACAAACATACAGTGAGACACGTCTTGATGTGACATTTGTAAGCAGATACCGTACAGTACTGAAAGAACTGCAGGCTTTCATGTACACTAGTAATTAAAAAATGCCACTCTCTATCTCTATCCCAAGATGCCAGCTGTTGACCCCAGTGTGTGCGTCTTTGTGTGTAAGTGTGTGTTTCAGATTGACCGGAAACATCACAGAGACATGTCCACTGTGATTAGCACTTGTGTAAATGTCAACCTTGTTTGTAGTGTGGGTAATGAACAAAGCACAAGATCTAAAGCGGAGAAAAAGACTGAGAGAGAGGACATAAAAAAAGAGAAGTGGATACGAAGGTGGAAATGGAGAGGTGAAGCAAAGTCAGGAGAGGGAATAAAAATTGTAGGGGAGAAAGTGAGGAGAGAGTGCAGAAAAGAATGAGGGAGAAGAAAGGTTAGGGAAGGACCGGATGATGAAAACAATATAAAGGGACAAGAGAGGAAAAGGTGGAGAAGGAAAGGAGGGAGGAGGAAAGATATAGTAGGGAAGGTGATGAGATGGAAACAGAAAATAGGAGGAGAAAATATGAAGGGAGGGGCCATGAAAAGTTTCAGTAAAGAGAAAAGAGAAGGAATGATGAATGGAGAGCCTGATGAAAAATGCAGGAGAGGAGACCGATTTTCGTAAAATATGCCGCAACAGCAAACATTGTCCATGTTGTGTGTTTCAGCGCTCATTTTGGGAAACATCTGTCATCTGTGGAGACAAATTTGGTTTTCATTGTTGCAGGTGTTTGTTGCAGGTGTCAGACAATTAAAACATTTCTTGTTTTTACTTTTTCAAAGAAAGTGATAACAGATGATAGCCTCAAATTAAAAAAAAAAAGAAATCATGAACTTCCTCTCTGTCCTTCATTTCTTTCTTACTGCTTTCCTTCCTATTGTTTTTGTATTATTTACCTCTTCATATCTTCTTCCTGTCCCCTTTTTTTTTACATAATTTCCGCTCTTTCTTTGCCTTGTTTCTTTACTTCTTTTTTATTATTATTGCTTTGTTCCGTCTTCTATCTCAACTTTCTGCCTTCTGCCTCTCCCTCCAGTTTGTTTGTGTTCCTTTCCATCATCCTTGCCTTTAATTTTCCCTCTTTCCTTCTATTAATTTGTTTTTTATTCCCCTGTTTGCAGCACCTGCCTAGCTCTTTTTCCTCCTCATTCATGTTCTTACACCTTCATTCTTACTTACTTTTTGTCATTACACAGATCCTCTATTAAACCACGGTAAATAAACCCAGTGATTTCGAGTTTTAACAAGCTTTGCTCATAACGTGTTTAATTTCCTCCTGTTTTCCTGTATCAGCTCTATTGTTAACTGGGCTGCACCTGCACCTGCACCGCATCAATCTTTTCTCTCCTTTTCTGCTCTCTTTCCCTCTGATCTGTTCTGTTCTGCTCTGCTCAGCTCCGCTCTGTTCATTTCACATCATTACTTTGGTGTTTTTCTTATCTCTCTCCCTCTTTTTTTTTATTGGTTTTAATGAAATACGTGGAGAAACTATAGGTTAGCCCTGGTCCATATGGCCCATGGGTAGTTTTTCTTTTTGTCTGTCCAGTTGATGTGATTTTGGAAACACTGCAGGTGTGATTGTCTGTATGGGCAGTTTTGGCCTTTGGCTAAAACATAACAACTACAACAACATTTACTGCTCTGTGATTCCCTTTCATATGTCATCTCTTTGTGAAGTGAGTCTGCTGCTGCTGCAGAATACCAAGCTATTTGTTTTTGTCAATGGCTCAGAGTAGTTCCTCACGTTCAGAAACACCAAGTTCTTCTTTTTTTACTTTGGTGTTGCTTGAGTGAGAAGAATGTGAAGGGTAGTTTTTGTGAGGTGATAACTTGATATGAATTTATTATAATTAAAGTCCTGTGAACATTCAGTACATTATATCCTATTTACCAATGATTCATCAATATACAGTATCCATACGGATACAATGCAAACAATACAATGGATGTTAGACATTATTTGCAACACAAATATTAATGACTAGGCCCTCACACCATCTACACCATCTATCATACTTTATTGACCAATAGGGAAACCACAACTATTTCAATAAAGATATTGTGTGGAAATGTATTTTGCATATTATCTTGATGGCCCATAATATCTTATTTACTGTGTCTCTGATGCTCTATTTGTGTCTTCTTTAGTTCATTTTAATATACTTTACTCTACTAGTTAAATATATATTTTATTGTAGTTTACTTTGTATACTGTTGAGATCCGCTCTGCTTGGCTTTACTTTCATGTAATACAGTACATGCGATGCTCTGCTCCGTGTTATCCTGCTCCACTGAGTACTATGTTATTTTGCACTGTTCTGTTTTCACTGAGGCCTGGGGCTACTGGAAAGGAGAAGAGAGGAGAAAGGAGGGAGGAGTAGAGGAAAAAGAGAGGAGCCCAGGGCTATTTTTTTTAGCTCAGACCCCCAAAATAGTTCCCTTATTTTAGGCTGTCCCCAATAACAGGAGTGGCTGCAGGTGAGAGAGAGCAAGTGAGAGAGGGAGGGACAAATGAAGATGGGATTGTTCTTTCCTGGCATCAGCGTGGCCCACACTCATGTGATTAAAAATGTGAAAAATATAGATAACAGAGATTATTTGGCCATTTTTGTTTGCTTCTGTGAATGCACACACACATATACAAGTCCCAGGTGTGTCATTTTTAATATCAGCATACCATGATTAAATTTATTGTAATACCTCGGTATGATGACCATTAACAACTATATTAATGGAGATGATAGCATCTATGTCACGTCAGTGATAAACTGACCACTGTTGCTACTATTCAAACCCAATTGCTAGATATTGGACCATTCTTAAAAAACCCTGGATTACGTATAATGACAACATTATAAAATGTATTTCTTTTTACAATATCTGAGTATGGTACCCATGGTATGGTTTAGGTAATGGGAAGAATGTGATTATAGGAAATAAACTTTTGAAAGGTATGGTTAAGATCAGAAAACTAAAACACTTAGTAAAGATTAGGAAAGGAACATGGTTACAGTTGTACTGTGACGAAACGCAAATTCAGATTTCTCGTATCACTAGATGCCAATTCACTGCCCAAACCTCACATTTCATTTGCTGCATAAAGAAAACACATCCCGCATTGACACTGAATGTTGCTACTGGACATATCACGCGCTGCAGATTCAGCTGATAAGAATTTAATTCAAAGGGAATGTTAAAGATTTCATTGGCCTTTCCAACTCTCCACCATCTCCCCATCACTATGCTCTGAAAGACCCGAGGCTTCAGTCTGAATATCAAAAAAAAACATTCTGCAGGTTTCTTTTCTTTGTAACTTCAGTAAATAATATGTTTTGTTCATGTTATATTCATATATATGACATTTTCACTGCATACCAAAAATGAGGTGATCATCTTTGCAGTTGTTTAAATGTGCAGAAAGTTGCAAACACACACAACATAAAATGTTTTGGCACTCCTAAGCTTTGTGACACACACACACACACACACACACGGAGTGGGGTGGTGACTTCTGTGTTGCTTCAGAGGGCATAAACCTTGACCCTGTGTTGGTCAGACCTGTGACGGCAGTTCTAGTAGACATTAGGGATGTGCAGAGGACCCGGTATTTGTATTTGTATCTGTATTTGTTGAGGCAGCAAAATGATTTGTATTTGAATAAAATTGGAAAGAGGCTTAAAAATCCTGTTTTTGTTTTAATTATGCTTTTAATTTCAGAAAATTAAAGTTTTACAATAAGTGTTCATGAATAAACTACCTTATGAAGGAGGTCCCCACGCCGGGTCTCGAACTGAAGTCATAGACGACTGCACTGACTACTGAGCAAAAACTTTACTCATCGCCTCATTGCAGACAGACCTCTCCCTATTTATACACCCATAACACAGAGACAGCACAGTGTGTAACATGTAGGGAAGAACTTCAAAGGCGATTCTTGCTTTGCACTTTTCATTTATTGCCTATTTTTTACAACCTAACTTTGTGGAGAGGAGAGGGGGAACAACAGGTCATGGAGAGTCCCTTAGGAACATTTCACATGTGTCAGTAGCTCAGCTTTATGTCTGGGGAAGACCCCAAACTCCGGGAGTGATGTCCATATATGGAAATATGCATCATGTAGAAGGTGGATGTGACTCCCCTCATTGAGACCTGCTGATAGACGTAACAGCGGAGCAGAGGAGAGAGACTGAGATAGCGATGTAACCGACCCGTGCGCTGGTATTTAGCACGTTTTTTTTTCTTCCCAAAAGCAAATAATCTTAAAAGTATTTGTGTGATTTATTTATGTGACTATTTGTGCTTTGCCGAATAACATATTTGTATTTGGTCACACCCCTAGTAGACATCACGGAAAGAAAAGAGAATGATGTGTTTTCGAGTTGCGTAACAGTTGTCTACTCCCTTAGGTCTACTATAGCCATTAAAAGTTTAATCATCAAACGGTCAAGGTCCATGTTGTCTGAAACAATGCTCCCCACAGTATGCCAGTCTAGGATCAACTATATGATCGGATGTCTGCTCATCATTAACTGCATGTAAGAAAGTGAAAGAAACCAGAATGAGTGTATTCTTTAGATATGTACACATGTGATGTGCGCGTGTATGTGTTTGTTTGTGTGTGTGTGTGTGTGTGTGTGTGTGTGTGTGTGTGTGTGTGTGTCAGTGGTTAAGGACACAGCAGACTGCAGGCTGGACTCTCTTCACAGCTGATGTCTGATACTCGCCCCTCTTTCATTTCACCTCTATTACAGTTTTCCTCTCCTGACATTTCAGACTAATCCAGTTCGGCAGACTGATCATCGCTGCCCTGCAGAAACCTCACCATTCAGCAAGGACAACCTTTCAATAAACCTGTTCATTTTTCTCATTAATTCCCATATATTTCTTTTATTATTTTCAAAGTTTTTCATTTCTTTCTCTTTTTTCTTTTTTTTGAATTTTTATTATGCAGCTGTCTCTCAGTAAATTGTGTATACAATAAAAAAAAAAACAACTACATAATCTTCAATCAAAACTTCAGTCAACTTATTTCAGTTTTATTCTCTCCTTTGTCAGGTAGGTTATTCTTCTTTTTTTCTGTATCTACGACATGACACCAGTGTCACAGTGTCAGTGAGTGGGCACGTATCGCACCTGTCCTGAGCCAATCAAACCACCTCAGAACAGGTGTGTCAGGCGCCACAGCAGTAGAAAAGTACAATCATGCCCACTCATGTCACACAAGAAAAATGTACTACAGGTGAAACACTGGGTATATTTTTAATGATCTACATTGACTGCTGTGAGCACTAAGCACTAAAATAATAACCTGATATGCCCCTATCTACTGGACAATGTTGTTTGTCTGATACTGTTACAAATGACCACTACAAAAAAGATTAATCTGCCATTTCCTGATCTGCTACAGCTACAGATAAGGTTTTGTGTTACATTAAGGTTCAGAAACTCCTTGCTTAAACCTGCAGTTTGGGACTTTTATATATAAATGAATGTCCAGCCCTTGCCAAACGAGTTCACACAATGCTGATTAAGCCTATCACCACCAGATAAATCTCTGTATTTCACAGTATTCTGGAGATTTAAAATCTGATGTTGGGTTTGACATTCCCGTGCTGGCCGGATGTATGCGTACTGCACATGCTCTATGGGCAGAGCATGCATACTAGAAACTTCTGAGCTGCCTAAATTCTGGTTAACTCTGTGCTAACTTGAATGGGGATAAAATAATTTAATTTAATTTAATAGACTTTCCAAATGTTATCAGACCGAATGGATCGTGGAGGTTGTGTGACACTCAAAACAATTTACCCACTGTTTTATAGCCACAACAGTAGTGATGGAGTAGGCTACAGCGTAGCCTATGACGTAAGCACGTGTCTACAGTGTTTTTGTAATAACTCCCATTGCCAGAGGGGGGAGACAAAAGTCCTGTATTCCAGCTTTAAGGTAAGAGATATATTGCAGTCATGTTTAACAAAGGTCTCCCGTTTGCAAATCCCAAGCTTTGTTGATCCATCTACCCACTGTTACCTCATGCCTAAAAGTCTGCAGCGCCAGTAAAAACGTAATACAACTTCCACTTTTGTTCCTGACAGACATGGGTCATAATTTGCATGGGATCCATGTCAGGTAAAATTTGTAATGTTGGTCAATTGAATAAACAACAGATGCTGTATTTTTCCTTGTGAGGACAGGCTCATCACTGGTGTTTTTCTCAAAACTGAATAAACTATGGGAACCCAGGAGTATACTGTTTGTAAAATGTTGCTTGTAATGATGCTTAAATTGAACTCTTTTGTTGTGTTTTCTCCTTTTGTGCCCATTCCCAGCTGACATGTAGCATTGTGTATTTTGGGAATAAGAGGCATTCACTGAGCTGACAACAACAGGCCCCATTAGGGTTTTGGTCACTTAATTTAAGACTACTTATGTAAACACAGATTGTAGTACCAGGGGCACTACTAAAAATCGTCAGTCACAACACATATGTATCACCATTAACTGGCTTAAGTACATTAAAACAACCTGCCGGTTGTTGATCCCTGTTTCACAAATCATCACTTTTTACTGTGAACATGCACATTTGATGGACAGTGTCTCAATTGAAAAATCATGCATCATTATTTTATTATATTTTTACATGTGCAATGATGCTACAAACACTTGAAGTGACAAACTCGTCCCAGAGAAGTAAGGTGTAGAGAGGGGGTCAAAGTTGGGTGAACATGTCAAACACATTACGCACTCATAGACAACCAGCTCCCCTGACACTGTCTGGGCTGAGAGAGAGATAGAGAGGCAAAGAGAGAGAGAGAGAGAGAGAGATGGAGGATGGTAGATAGAGAAAGAGCGAGAAGGAGAGAGTGTGTGAGAGAGAGATATATGCTGAGTGACTCAGCATTGCGTTTGTAGATGTCCCCTTTGGCGAGATTACTCACCTCCAGCCTTCTCCAGCCAACAAGTGAGTGTGTGTGTGTGTGTGTGTGTGTGTGTGTGTGTGTGTGTGTGTGTGTGTAAATAGATGCTTGTCTCCATGACAAGCATATATTTATGAGATGATATAAAGCACAACTCTGAAGCATCTAAAGAATCTTTGAATTCCTGTGAATGTATGTTCAGTGCTAGATGTCCTGGTGTGGCCTTCGGATGTACTGTATGTATGTGTATGTGTGTGTGTGTGTACATATATGGTTGTTCATTTCTCAAGTCAACTCTCAGATGTTTGTAAGATATATATATTCTCTTTAATAAGTAATTTACTTATTCTCTTTTGGACATTTTAAACAAAGTTCTTGAAAACCACATTTCAGGTATGGATTTGAGAAAGAAACTTCACCCTTTGAGTATAGATTCTTCATTCATTGTTACCTGCAATCATAGGTCAATATTATGTAAATTTGATCATTAAACTTTCAGTCATTGTCATTTTACTAATTTGTCAAGACAATCGACAGTCTTAGTGTGTGTCGAACAGACTTGCAGAAACCTTCGATACAGTCAATAAGCAGAAGAGAGATTCTAAGAACATTCGAAGAACATTTTTCTGACTTTTCTCTAGAATATGCAGCATGCAGCAGCATTTACACCACAAAGGGACAGGCTAAAAGTGGTAAAGCACCTTTTATATGGTTTGTTGTGGTAGATAGGAGGCACTGCTTTTATTTTTTTATAACTTTATGAAGTCATACTGACTTCCACAGTGATTGACCAGGTTGCATACAGTACATGGTAAATTCTCTTCTCTTCATTCCTTACCTTTCTAAATCCACTACTGTCCATGTTCAGTGCTGAACTGCAGGACCAGTTGCCTCTATTTTGGAAGCAATGGAGGTGATGGGTTTTCACGGAAGAGATAGGAGGAGTGCAAACAAAATTTGGATCAAGTTACAAACAATGGCGGGAACAGATCTGCTCAGAGATTCACAGTCCTGATAGAGGGACTCTTCAACGGATTGGCTGATCCATACAGGCTTGTTTGTCTATATCAACCTTAAAACTCTCAAGTGCATTTATACATTAGTAACTTTAACCAAATAATTAAATAAAGATAATACAATCAATTAGGTAAAAAAGTGTCAGATTTGCTTATAGTTTAAATTAAGCTCTCTACTTTTGTTGTGATGGTAATTTAACTTTAACTGGCCACTTATAAACACTTTATGTAACATGTTATGTAATACTTTGGGACTGTAGTTTGACTAACAAGTCCATTAGTGGCTTTTTACCTCAGCTGTCGGTGTCTAAAAGAATCACAGCACTGGGGTTTAATCTGAGCTGTAACCTGCTCCTGAAGGACAATGTCTTAATACTGCAGAATATTTTCCCTCTGGCATCATTGTGAGGTTAAAATAGTGTGTATGCTTGTATGCACACAGGTGTGAGTGTGTGTGTGTGTGTGTGTGTGTGTGCTTGCAAGAGAGGAGGACCTGAGAAAATTGTATTTGAATAAGAATTTGGGCTTCATCCATATCATGGACCTGACTTTCCTATTCTTATTCCTTACATGTGTGTATATATTCTTTGTGTTTATGCTCTCTTTGTAACTGCATGACAAATTGCCATCTTTAGCAGAAGGTCTTTCCCATATTTTACCACATCCAAAACAACAGTCTTCCATTATCATAATCATGGTGACAGTTTAATGCAATGCATCCCTGTAGAGATGCAACACGCTTCTCAGCCTGTATTCATAAAGGAGTGTACACCAATATTACCCTGAAGTAGAGAAATTCACACTGAAACACTTAAGCGACACTTGTCTTGTGAACTATTAAAATTGACTTTTCTTACGGAAATATTGTAGTCATTAAAATAAATCCCACAATGAGGTGCTAAAAAGTTATTTTTGACGACTTTATGATCTGGTCTTTGCAAAACACAAAGTTATTCATCTGTCTTTTTGAAATATTGACAGGCTTTATGTTCCAAACTCAAAAAGCATTAACAGCATTTTTATTGCAATTGCATTAAATAGTAGTTTTAAATAGTAGTTTTTCCTTTAAATAAGGAAATTATTTAATGTTGTCTTTTTTTCTGAGTTATTTAGATAACAGCACGAAACACGTGAAACAACAAAACATGACTTGGTAGATGATTAATAATCAAAAAAACAATTAATAATCGAATTAATTAAACTAATTAATAATTAATGATAAAAAAAAACTGTGTAATCACATTGTTACAGTGTAAATAATTATTTACACTTGTAAATAATTTACACTTGTAAATAATTATTTACACTGTAACAATGTTTAATTAAGAGTCTTCTTATAACATGTATAACTTTCCATGTTCCAGTTGAATAATTTCTCTCAGTCTATACAGATGTAGTATTTTGCTTATGTCACCCATATACTGTACTCTTGCTTAGCTCCTATAGTGCTAGTGGGACAGTTTGATTGACAGGTGTGAGAATGGCTGTGCTCTAAGGAGGCACCCCGGGGTGCAGCTCCTCTGAATTATGAATGAACGGGCTTTTACCTTCTTCTGTCAATTTCAAATCTGCAGAGGGCTCTCTCCTTTACTCTTCCTTTCTAGTTCAATCAACTTGTATTAAATTATGCTTTATTATCATGACAGAAATTAAATAAAGTACCTCTTTATAATTCAATGAAAGCACAATAATAACCAAGGTAAAAAATTCCAGTCACGAAAAGACGATAAAGATTTTGTTTTTTTCAAATCTATACTAAGTGATCTATTATTTTGAAAAAGTATTTACAAATAAATTGAAGGAATTAAGAAACAAACACAATTTAGTTTTATAATTGTGGACAAGCTAGACCTTCCATAATATTATAACTATAATATATCATACCTATATCTAATACTGTAATATCATAGTTGATATATTATACATGTCACTGGTACAGCATGTTGACATTGTGCCTAAAGTCAATTTTGTGTTGTGATGAACGCCTCACTCATCTGATTGAAACATAGAAGCCAGCCAGGAAGGAAAGAAAATAAATGTACAAGCATTTTTCTAATGAAATACATCTGAGGTTACTAAATCACCTTGGCATACTACAAGGTTAAATACTAAGCCCAGTAATATTCTGTATTTAGAACTGCAACTTCCCAGTACTGCATTTGTCCAACTGATTATTCATTTGTTAGTTTAAGTGAGGCATGTCTTTGTGGAGACTTTTTAAACATGCTTTTGTCTCAGAGCTTTAGAGACCAAAGACAGCCTGAGACAAAATTCTGACAGAAATTTAGGATCAGCTTCTCACAATGTGACTGCCACTACAACCCACGTCTACAAACAAACCAATCAGAATACGACATGAAATGACACAGAATACACTAGCCAGCATGACATTTCGTAAGTGCACAATGTAAATAAATTTACGCAATTGTTGTTGCAATGGTGCCCTAAGGGGCCCACAGTCCAAGAGTATTCCTCGTGGTTTCTAAGGAACACTCTACAGTTCCCCCGGATGCTCAGCCACCCCAGCAATCATTCAGTCTGCCGGCTAACCTGCTTCCCCATTTAACAGATCACCCTCTCTAACCTCACTGACCAGCAATTCCCTTTCGCAGTCAGCCACCTTAACTGTTTCTCTGCTGCCCAACACCAGAGCAGTTCCTCTGTAAAAATAAAGATGTGCAATTCCTGCCTTTCTGAGCTAGTTTGCCCTCTACTTCTCAATCAAGTAACCTTCTCCCAACCTGTTAGTTCTACTTCTGCCCCCTTATCGATTTGTTTTCAGCTTCCAGTTCCCTTGTTTTCTTGCAGTAGAGTCCTCCAGCCTTAACTTCTAGTATCAGTTGCCGTTTCTCTGCCAGAGCTTGCATTTGTTTTTGCTTCTCTGGCTGAATCAGTATCTCTGTCTGAGCCTGAATCTGTTTCTCAGCCTGCAGTTAAAGCTACCTGTAAGCATGTGTATTTTCAAGAGCTTTTCTATTTGTCTGCCTGAACCTTTTTCTATCCATAAAGCTTGAATCTATCCATCGTTTAGAGTCTGCTGTGGTGTTCCTGTTGGTTGTACGTGCTGTAACTATCAACCCTGCCCTTTCTGAGCTTCAGCACCAGCTTGTCTATTCATTTGATGCCCAGGTCAGTGTCTCCATCAGGTCTGTCCCAAATGGTCTCCCTTAAATCTCTACTCCTTCCCTTCTGTGCTCAGGAAGTCCACTTGACCACATCTCCTTGTTACAGCCTTGTGCAATGCTACCTGCCTCTTTAAGTTAAACTCCACAGGCTGAAACACCAGCTGATGAGGCCCCTCAACATCACCAGTGTGGTCAACATTGCACATAATTTCTCTTGAGTAAACCCTGTCTTGCACTGCCTTCAGTTTCCTGATAAGCGGTGGCTGGTTTATATTGTATAACCCTGACCCATGGTCAACAACACCCTTCGTTACCGTCCTGATAAACTTGAGGGGACATTATGAGGCATCCCTGCAGAGGGCTCTGTACCGGTGATGCCTACATAACCATTCCCAATGTGTCTATTTCCCCCGTTAGAGGTCACCTGAGCCAGTCACCTAACTGCTCAGCTGCTTCTTATTCACAATTAACCCCAGTGAATGTCAGGTGGACAGATTTTTTCCAGGTTTTTCCAAAATGTTTGCTTCTCTACTCATTTTTGGACTTATTGCCTGGTCTTACTGCCTGTTAGCTTCTAATTATTTGACCACAGATACTTAGCAAGCTGCCTTTTACTCTACCAGGTGAGTTTCAGAATATATTAAATATCTAGTACGGCCGCAGTTAGAGCTGCAGTTCAGTCAATTCTTCAGTTACCCAGAATCAGTATACTTCATTTTTTGTATTATGATGGCCTACAGATACAGAGCAGAACACTGCTGCAGTATACATCTGCAGTGCTGTGATGATTGATGTCACCAACTACAGATGTAATAATGAATATACTGTAATCATAAACTTAATTGGAAATGACATTAGTTGACTTCCTTGAAACACTTAATTATCCTAGCTATGGGTCTGTTTTGGTCAGACAGTGAATTTGATAAAGCCTTGATTTGACAAAGCAGATTTGTTTTCCAGCATTAGTTCTGTATACCAAATTTGGTTATATCTTGGGGAAAATCATTAAAGCTGATGCTCATTAAAAGCGTTCATTTAGCAAAATATTAGCCATGACGAACAAAGCAGCACAAGGAGTGTTTTCTGCCTCTAGCATTCTGGGACTTGTAGTATTAAATCAAATTTGCCAATACCCCCAGTAACCACGGGTGTCACCAAATCAACCAGGACTGAAATTTTAAGGATTACAACTTTAAGATCATTATTCTTTGGCATTTTTCTGGAAGTTATTTGATAGTGACTGTAGAGATATATACCAGAGCATGGAGAGACAGTTTGTTTGACATGTTACAAAGGTCCCAGACTGAATTGACAGTTACCGGGACACCCCAAAATGTTGTTTGTATTAATGTGATAATATTACTTTTAAATTATTCTAATTGTGCCAGTTTTTGTTGTACAATTGTTCTACCACTGCCAGTCATTAAGGTCAGAAATTTTCAAAAACTAACCATAGAGTCTTTGAGATAAAACTATTAACTCCACATCTTATGACTTTTGTCTGTAGGCTGCTGGGTGTAATGTTTTGTGGTATCACAGAATTAATCTTCCCAATGACTACTAGTTAATATACTGTTTCAGCCTCATTTACAATATTAGCAATCATTATAATATAATTATGATGAGTCTTTTTTTATCATGAATATGCCTTCATATCAGATTGATGTTGTATTATCCACTAAAGCCCACCCCATGCATGCAATTCAGTGTTTTTTTCTTTTCTCCTCTTCCGTTTTCTCTTGTTGCTCCATCTCTCCCTGTCTGTGCCTCTCATTAGAATAAACTGCCTTAATTTAGAATAAAAAGAAATCATTGCCCATATTGCTGTGTAAATATGTTAATGTTGATAGATGGAAGAGAGGAGAGAAAACAATTAAGGTGGAAAAAAAATCCTCCCTTCAGACCGTTATTTCCTACAGATCTGAGTGCATCATTGCTCTTGCAGTATGTTTACCAAATGACAAAAGTTAGGCTATGATAAACTTTGTCTTTTCAAATGGATTCTTCTGCATTTATCCATTCTGAGTAGCAAATTATTCTTCTTGATGCAGTTATTAGAATGCCAGTATTTCTAAAAGGTCATTGAATCAATGGACTTCAATTATACAGAGCTGATTCTGCAGGCTACACGTAGCTCTCCGTTTGTTTAAAGTGTTCTTTTATATACTTGCAGTGTTTTGAAATATTAAACGTATAGCTCAGTGCTGTCAATTTGTTCGTTTGTTTGTTTAGTTGTTTAGTTTGATCAAACCATGCTTTTTACTGGATCAAGCTTATGATTCAGAATCATGGTTTATTAGGAGGTATCCCACTATAATATTTTAATGGACACCTGCCAATCAATCAGAAACAAGCATTTTTCATGTACATTGAATAGGCCAACACAAAAAAATGCAATACATAGCAACTTGGCTTTACAACATCCTTCAACGTGTCTATCTCCCGATATGGAGAGACTGAGACATGGAGACAGAGAGAAGCTGAGATTTGGATGTGACACGTTTCTGGACTCACTATATTCTCAGCGGGATATTGATGTTGACCTAAGAGAGGAGGGCAAAGCGAGTGTATGTGAGAAAGAAAGAGAGGGGGGTCGAGTGTATGAGAGAATGTGTGTGTGTGAGAGACGAGCAAGATATATGTGTAGACAACGACAGAAAAGTGAGAGAGACGCGCGCGCGCGCGCACACACACACACACACACACACACACAGCACAGAGAGACAGAGGAGGAGGAGGAGGGCGAGCTGATTCTTATGTGTGTGAGTGTGTATGTGTGTGAGGGAAGGAAGGAAGAAGGAGAGACCTGCTCACTCTTCTACACACACTCTCTCTTTCTCTCTTGCGCTTGCACGGAGCGAGAGGGGGAACGGGAAGGGAAGAATGAGGAAGAAGTCCGCTGTGCTGCGCGCCTCGTCCCAACAAATGCGGGTTTGCTGATGAAGCGCCGCTCCGGTCATCCGATCATACAGGTCGCTCAGGTCGCGCTGCATGGAAACGAGGAGTAGGCAACAGCAAAAAAACAACAGCAACAAATAAAAAACTGTCAGTGCATGGGAATCCGGACTCCTCTCCCCTCCTTTTGTGCGTCTCGGTCGCCTTGGCTGGCGTATAAGAGCTCCCTGCGTCTCCATTACCATTCCCCACTGCTGGCTTACCTCTACTACTACTACTACTCCTACTCCTTGTACTGCTGCTATTACTAGTAGTGCGGCTTTTAATACTGACCGGTCCGGGTTGTGGACACTCTCTGGATAGAAAGGTAGGACCTTCTGCAGTTTTCTGGGTACGTTTTCAGCGAGGATAATTATGTTAATGATGATGAATGCTGGGGGTCTTTACCTCTATTTCGCGGCACTGTCTGGTGAAAGCAAGTTTTTTTGTTTTTTGTTTTTTTTAGAAGAAGGGTGGTGGAGTGATTAGGATGGAAAGGGGACAGAGTCACCCCGATTGGAGACTTGAAAGCACCATGCGTCGGAGGGGTTTGGATGCGATGTGGAGACGATGTTTCCTCACCTCATCCTCCCCCACCACGCGTTCCACACTGCGCTTTTCCTCCTCTGTGATATGGAAATTTGTAGAGAGATGACCGCTGGTTCTGAAATCACTGGGTGCGGTGGAAGGTGTTTGTCATTTGCTTTTCATTAAAATGAGCAACCGGTATAGACTCCAGAGGCTGCTTCCTTTCGCTTCAGGGGCTGTTTTTTTTTTTTTTCTTTTTTAGCCCTTCACTCCCACCCTCCTTCCCTACGCTCCTCTCCCTTCCCCTCATGTTTAAGTCCGATCGCCTGCCTCGCTTTTTTGTGTAGGAATAATAATTACGGATGCAGAGCACGTCCAGATAACCACGCTTGCACCTTTTTATAGGCTTTCAATGTGGAAGTTGGGTGACAAACATGCGCAGTCCAGGCTAAATTTCCCCCCCTAGAGATGGTAATCCTTGCAGAGGATGAACGGTCCAGTCGCTTGAAGCGCATTGAGAGCCATTTGCGCAATTCTGCAGGGTCCCCCATTCATTGCGCCAAACCAGAGCAGCCTCTGGATGCTCTTGGGGCTGCTGGAGTGCCTTTGCACATCAGTGCAGAGCAGGCTGGGGAAAAATCTGAGCTCGGACCCCGTAGTTGAGTTTGAATGGGTTTATTTTAGCGTTGTCTCTGAATTAGACATAACTGGATCAGTTGGATTTTTAGTCTTAAATCAGATCATAAAGGCTTATTTTACTCTCTGACTGATGTGTTTGGAAACTGTTATGAAAGAGAAATGAAACAATGGAGCCTCACTCATCAGTTAACTGTTCCTGTAAACCTGGCACATATATGACATTAGAGGAAGCAGCAGACAGCGGATTTTCATTCTCCTGATGTGACACTACAAACGGTTCGTCTTGTGACGAGCTGCTCGGCACATCAGGCAGGTACCATCAAGGCTTTCCAGGCAATTCTTTTCCGGCTGACTTCAGTCGGGGCTTTATGGGCATGACACAGAGGAGCTGTAGCTCATCCACTGTGAATAATATGGAGAATTTATTCATGACAATGAAAAACTGAATCCCAACCAAGTCTTTACCGCTGTATTTACATTGATCAGTGATGTTGGTTTTTGATGAAATATAAGATCCTTTGGTGATCCAATGTGAAAACAGCTTCAGAATGTAACGTTTTTTTCTATTAATCACTGATCCTTTTCCATTTATAAAGGGCCTTTATCGGTTTGATACCTCTAACAGCAGTGTAATACAAAGATAAGCTATATGTCAGCCTGAAAAGGTGAGATATGGCATTTTAGATGGGTTTACAACTCAGCTTTGAGAGCATCTGACGGCAGATTCAGGCCACCTCTCAGTGGGTCTGCATCGATCAGTGATTAGGCCTGTTCTCAACCCAGTTGAGGGGAGAATAAACCACACACACACACACACACACACACACACACACACACACACAAAGCTTTCTCCAGACATGAAGCTGCTACAGTGTAATAACTGCTGGGTCACTATGTTGTAAATAAGTCAGTGGTAAATGGCTGAGAAGAGCTTCATCCTGGCTGGAAGAAGCAGATTTAGCAAACCATTACTGTAATGGTAAGTGATGAAAATGGAATGTAAGGGGAATATATTCTTATAGCTATCAACATACTACAAAAATATACATTTTTAAGTAAGGTTGTCCAATGGCAAATTTTAGTTTTTGTTATTTTTTTGTAATATTCGCATAAATATGTTTTTTCATCATTAAGTTGAGATTGCTGTCAAGATTTTGTAGGTCAGTTTTGGCTTCTTTTGTTCTGGCTCTATTATCTTGTAAAAGATTATTGGGATTTTCTTTTTGGTGAGGAATTCAATTTAATGCAAAATGCCGACCAGTTTGTGTCCACGTTACTCACAATTTATTCATAAATGCAATTAAAAGATGGCATTTATTTCACACATATAATACAACTGGACAACACTGTGGTGTCCCAAATATAAAGCCAAAAAGAAATTTATAACAAGATCAGTTTAAACAGATTTTTTGTGTTCCTATGCAACCCAGTCTCATGGTTGTTCATGAAATAGTCAGGGAAATTAATCTATCAATCATCTGTTGTTCTTTTTAAAAAAAAACAAAAAAAAAACTATAACATCTACATTACTTAACATTTAATCACAATATTTATCCTTGTTTTTATTTTATTTTTTTAATTTTATCAGTCTGCATCAGTCCAGTGGGCGGACCCAAGGACCTGCCGCCTGGAAGTATTTTCCTCACTGTCACTGTGGTTTTTCTTTAAATGATATCTTTAACATTGTGCATTGTTAAAGATACATTAGCATTGTGTTGTTGACAGATTTGGCGCATTCGACTCCTGTTTTGGCTAAAATATCTGAAATAAGTCAACATCTTTACTTTTTCTTACATAGATCATCTCAGTGCAGTGTTACTAGTTCGGCTGTACTAGATATTCGATATATTTAATATATTATGACCCATCCTACTTTGCAAACCGGAAGAACTACAACTGTGGTGCTGATTTGTATCAAGCTGCATGGCACGGCTCTAGAGAATTGTAGTTTTTAAGAGATAGTAGCGTTTTTATAGAATTGGGAGTTGCAAATACTGAACTGAGAGTACACTGGGGAGTTTAAGGGGATGGTAAACACATTTGTGTGATCAGATTTTAAATATCTAATTGTTAAATGGATGCAAATTCATTTTGACCATATTTTACCCGTATTTGACAGCGTCCCCCATTGTTGACTATATTGACATGATAGCTGAGGTCAAGAGCTCTCTATAACAGTTGGTCCTATGTCTGTAGCTCTTTTTGTTGCCTAATTATAAGCCCTCAAAGATGCACCGAGGTCAAGGTTCAAAGGTCAGTATTTCAAAGTAGGAGCCATGTATAATCTTCATACTGACATATGTTACTCTCCAGGCCGAGACCTTTCCAACAATATATTTGGTTTAGCTCTATGACAAAGTTTAAAATTTCCAATTTCATGGACACAAGCCGTCCCAGGCCTAGTTTCAGAGAGCACTTTGAAGGCCTAATATATAAAATTAAGCTTTTTCTTTGTTTTTTCTTCTTTAGTGGCCAAAATGAGTCTCCTTCAGAGATGCTGACAATCTAGGGCATTACTGCAGGCTTGGAGGAAGGCCTGAAGTGCTTGGGTTAGGGTTAAGATTAGGGTTAGGGATGAAAATACCAACCCATTCTCATTCCCAGGTCGTTAAATACAGAGTCAAGCATAGGTTACCGTTTATACAACCCTGGAGATTTTTTGTATCATTATGATTCTTTGGTTTTGGGATTTTGTCAGCATGACATAGCCCATTCAATCACAATCAGAATCTGTTTTATTAGCCAATACAAGCATACAAAGAATGTGTCTTGGCGTTTGCTCCCAAAACACTCAATACAGAAGAATAAAAATAGACAAAAGTAAGGCAGTAATAATAATAAAAATGAAATAAAGAAATAAAATTAAATTGAAATTTTAAAATCTATTTACAGAATGGAATAGTAATAGTTTTGAAATTAAATATTGAGTGTACAAAGGAAATATGGAGTGTGCTATGGACAAAGAAATGAGGTATATGAAATATACGAAGGTGACAAGAGCAAAAATTAAACATGACGTGCAAAATAGTTAAATTATGTAACAGTGGAGGATGAATGGATGCACAATCTAAAGTCCAGTTTGATGAAATATATGAAAGTGACAAGTGCAGGGGTTAAATGAGGGATGTGAAATGTAAAGTCCAGTTTTACAACCTCATCTTCATCCTGTTTTTATATGGTCATCGTACAAGGTTTGATGCACACACACACACACACAAACATTGAAGTGCTTTGTTGGATGACATATCTCAATATTAACTGAAGAAGACTATGTCTTAAGAAAGATGATTTCATAATAAATATCCTCAGCCTCATAGCCTCATATTCTTGGAAACATAAAATTAAATGAGCAACTTCACAATTTACAATCACAGGCTATAAAATGCCTTTTCTTAACAGAGATAGTGGTGTTTGCATACGGGTTGCGGTCAACCAGCAGAAATTTGAAATGGAACGGAGCCCACTGATGGCAGGCGACCCAAACCAGTAGTCGAACGTAATAATGCACCTCTGTAGCCTTCCACTATCAACAACTGACAAAAAAACTTAACTTTGTGTTTTTGTATTGAAATGTTAATGTCATTAAAAGAAAACTTTAACACAGTGACAGTGAGGAAAATACGTCCGGGCAGCAGGTCCTCCGGTCTGCCTACCGCACTGATGCAAACTGATAAAAATTAAAATAAAGAAATAAAAACAAGGATAAAATGTTGTGATTAAATGTTGAACAATGTAGTGGTTATGGTTAAAAAAAAAAGATATTCCAAATGAAATACATTTGATTGAAAGTTGTGTTGAGTGTCACGAAAAAAATTGAAAATTTGTGTCCATGTACACGAATCTATACATTAAATTTCGTGGCTATTTCACAAACTGCCATGAGACTGGTTTGTCCCACGCACCAAAATTTGTTCTGTTTCTGCAAGAGTACCCTGTTCACTGTAGTTTACAGTAAACAGACGTCTCTCATGGCAAGGACAGGTGGGAGAATGCTTCTGCTAACGGAAAGTAGAGTGAAAAAAGCAGCTGATTTATACTGCAGATTAGCCAGCAGATTTGTAGAAAACAAAAACAGCAGCAAAAAAGTAACAACAAATTGATGAGAAAATTGAATATTTGTTCTACAAAAGGCATTTTAATTGTCCGTTTTCACCAACCACCACCATTTTTTTAATATTTAAAGTATGTCCAGATAAATTCCCATAATATTTCCATAATATACCTTAAGTATATAGTTTAAAGTAAGTATAGTATATATTTTAGTGCACTGCAGTCATGGCAGTTATGCTGATAGGTGGTATTGTTACCTTCATCAATTCAGTAGATATTGTAATAAGCTAAAAGCTAGCCATCCATGTCAAACTCAGAGGAAGAGTTCATCTATTAGAAATCAATATGCCGATTCACTGCAAACTCACCATTCATCATAGGTCAATTGCAGTTATGCTGATGTGACTGCTCTGCCAATTGTAAGTCCTAAGGTCTAATACGTGGGCGTACCGCTGTGTTACAAGGCAGGCCAACTGATGTATTACAGATGATGTAATAACACAAACAAGATTCCAGCAAACCGGACTGACTTGCCTGTACTCCACTTTGTTTCTTCAGCAATATGTGAAGTACAGGCAGGTCAATACAATATATTATACACAGAATTGGTGATGAATTGGTTAACGGCAGCCAAAATAAATATATATATTAGCAGGGATGGCCACAGTGTGAGACAAACCACAAACTCTGTCACACTGACACATAATGTCAGCTCTGTTAGAAAAAGTTTTATGTGTATCACAGCAACACAACTAAATCATTGTCATGTTAATTTCAGTAAGAGCGTTGTAAACAGATGAGCCGGTCACTTGGAAGACTGTCAGCCTTTATTGGCCAGCACACTGAATTTGATGATGTGCACTAAAGGCTCAGATTTGGTGTCAGAAATTCTTTATTGTAAAAAAACAAACAAACAAACAGCCCAAAGAACACAACAGGAAGGCACTGTTCTACTAGGGTTAGGGTTAGGATGGGTTAAGGTTAGCAAAGCAAATCTTCAGTCTGTAAGTGTTGTGTGTTTATCTTTGATTAATAGAGCCAGACAGCACTATAACTTCACCTCCTTGATAGAGAGGAGCAGTGTTTACAGGAAATATGGGCTAAACAGCAGCAGTAGAGTAATACTTCTAAAATGAGACACCGGCTGCCAGTTGTCTCCAACATGGCTTCAGTAGTTTACAGTTATTATATATATGTATATATATATAGTACATGGGGAAGTATAAACATATGCATATGTATTTTTATATAATATAAAACATGTCTGCTGTGTCCTTGCAGGCAGTGGTTGGTAAGGTTGTACAGAATAGGCACAACCCCCCACAAGTAATAGGCTCAGTGATAAAATATGGATGAATCCCAAACAAGGTTACACTCAAAGCATCGAGTACTGTAGCATAGTACAGCATAGTGTGCTTAATAGCATGTGTAATATAGTTTTCAAGTCAAATCAATTTAATTATTTATTTAATTTAATTTATATAACGTATACATAAGTTTGTCTCAGAGAAACTTACAATCTGTACAATTTATACTTTATACTAATTTATGATTTACACTCCTTTCATTTTTAAATCCTTGATTTTGATAAGGAAAAATGACACACACACACACACACACACACACACACACACACACACACACACACACACACACACACACACACCCAAAGTGCATTACAGCTTAATGTTTGTTGTTAGATAAAAAGGCTGATACAAGCTGTAAAGACAATATTATCAACAATATTGTCATCTAATGAAGTTGATACAGTAAATGTGTTAGCAAACATTATATCAGTATCCATTTAGCTTCATTTGGAGTCGTATTTCTGGACATATAACAGATTTAAGTCCAATATTCACTTTTGTTTTAGCTCTGATTTGGTTTCCACTTTCCTGAGGACAATATGGGCTCCACTATGTTCACCACACTAACTTTGTCTATGCGCCGTTTGGTGCTGGTTTTCAGAGCTGTCTGCTATGGCTGAAAACAGGGTTGATGACAGCAGTGAGAACAAACCAAAACAGCAAAGTCACAATCTGTAAAACCAAAACAATGAGCTGAATGACACTAAAGACTCCTTAAAGATGAGGGAACCTGCCAGGTAATAATTTTCTGTGGGCTCATTACCACAAGCAACACCTGAAATGACACATAGCCATTTGACTCATATCATAGTAGTATTGTTTTGTGCAGCTTTAAGTTTAGATATGTTGTTTTTTTTCATGAGATTGAGCAAAAGTCAGCCAAAAAAACATGATTTTTCTGTGAGGCTTTGACAGTTTGACTTACTATGGCTAAGTGATATGTTGTTGCTTAATGCTAAAAAATAACTAGCTAGGAAAGGGGTCAGACTCTTTCCAAATCCATATCATAGCAGATATCCCCACCCACAGAAGGAGGGTATATATAAGCGGCAGATTTGAGGATGACTGTGTGCCTTTATTTGTTCTTATCCCATGAATGAATGGAGTGCTGAAGATAAGGGCAGTGATCTATGTGACTTTTAAGCTTTTTTTTTTTTTTGTGGTCTACTTCTGTCAGTTTCCCAAAGCTCATCATTGCTCTGGGCATGTTCGTGTCCCTTGTCACATCCCGGATAGACAGAGAGCTGGACAGATAATGTCGATGGATAGACAGACAGCAGGAAACAGTCCTGTGTATTAAAGTGCAGCCTGATCATTTCATCCTCTCCAAGAGTAATAATATGACAAGACATCTTGGCTCGAGGATTAGCTGCTAGGGAGCTCCAGGCTAAAACAGCTCAACATCACTGCACTGTAATGATGGTAAATGTTGACCATTAATCTTCAATTGTTTGCAGGGACCAGCGTGGAGAGCAGGACAAAATATGCGCGCACACACACACACATATACACACGGTGGAATAACCTTTCGCTTTTATTTAAATAGGATAGGTGACAGTATGTTAGGTTACCTCTCTCTTTCCTATTTCATACTCTTTCTTTCCATCTGTCTCTCATTCTCTTTTCCTCTGTTTCCTATATTATATCCCTCTCCTCCAATCTCTCTTTCTCTTTACATCCTCCCCTTTACCCTTTTCTATTTAGTTTTGCATTTTTGTCTTTATCTCTCTTTCACTCACTGCTTTAAATTTTTTATCATCGCCTCTCACCCTGTTGCGAGGAAAATGCATTTTTGACAGGCGGCTCCTGAGAGCAGAGGGTGAGGTATTGCTTTGTGTTCTCCTGCAACACAAATTCATTGCTACGCTCATGGTCAGCATCTACTCATCTCCAGGATTATTATCCCACTGCATCACTTGTAATAATTGCAAATTTCCTGCGTGATGAACAGAATGTGGTGCTATGTCTTATGCACTCTCATGTCTTTCTCCTTCTCTCTTTCCTCTGTTGCCTGTTGGTCTAATCATCTGCCTTCTTGGCACCCTTGGGTGCTGCCTTCAGAAGCTCCCGAGAAATGACAGTATTGGGGCAGAGAGGGAACAGCTTGCCTCAATTCAGCACATGGTTTTGGTTTTCCTCATAACTTTATGTATTGTGCTTTTGTTTTTGCCTCTGGGGAGGAGGATTCAGTGGTGCAGTTTGTGAGTGTGTGATTCAGCTTTTTTCTAAGGCTGGGTTTGCGTGTCTTATGCTGTGTTCCTCTTGGATTTGAGCCAAGTTTTTGGGGTCATAACACTAGGGAAAATCATGGAGAGATGTTATGAAACCTGATATTTCAATTACAGAATCAAAAATAGATGCCACTGTTCAGTGACTAAACCTCTTTAGTGTTAACAGTAGACACATAAACACATAAACACACACAAGTTTGGCGCTGGTACCTGCCGGGGCATCACTTTTTTACTCCTTTCCCTCCTTTATCAAAAAGCCAGTAATGATCGTTTTTCAGAGAGAGAACAAATGCAGTCAGTCATTCCCAGAGGATATATTTTGCAGACAGACAACAAAACGGAACCGTAAACAGAACAGGTAATTGTCTTAAGTCATCTGAAGTGTAATCGCCTGATTAAGTGTAAAGCAAGCAGGATCGTGTAAACAAGGTTTATCAGGGATTTGTGTTCGTGAGGATGAATTTTAAGCGAGCCAGTGAGCAGAAACAGATCAAGAAATAGAATCTACAGCACAACACTGGGATAGTGAATGAATGGGGCTTCATTTCAGA
This sequence comes from Thunnus maccoyii, assembly GCF_910596095.1. Taxonomy (NCBI): domain Eukaryota; kingdom Metazoa; phylum Chordata; class Actinopteri; order Scombriformes; family Scombridae; genus Thunnus; species Thunnus maccoyii. The sequence continues at coordinate 8,582,140 of NC_056546.1, read as the reverse complement.
TACTGTGTTGACATCAGTACCTGCTTTAGTTATATTTTAACCATTTGCATCGTGGTAAAAACTAGGAGATGCAACAGCATACAGGTTGGAAATGAAGAGGGTTTGTATCTGGTGGATTGCTGGTATAAATTCCCAAACCAAATGGAAAATAACTGAAACCCAACTAATGCAATGAATGATTATTTTTATAAATCTGCCAATTATTTTCTCAATTAATCAACTATGAATATGTTCTATAAAATAACATTAATATTAAATGTCTTTGACCAACAGTCCAAACCCCCAAAATATTTAATTTACAATAACGTAAGCCCAAGAAAAGCAGCCAATTCTCCCACATTAAATGTTTAACATTTGTGCTTGAAAAATTACTCAAAGAGTAATTTGATTATCAAAATAGTTTGTGATTCATTTTATTTTTTATTGGCTAATTCTTTAATTGACTATTCGTTCTACTTACTCATTAGCCATGTCTCCATTTGTTTGTGCAAAGACCGGCACCTCCTAGGTATGAGAGAAAGGACATTATCATGTCAAATCATCCATCCGTCCATCCATTTTCTCCTCCCATTTATCCTGTTGAGACCTGGTTACATGCCAATTTTAAAAAGCTACCAATAAAATTAATCAACCGCTTGATTATGGTTTGATAGTTACAGAGGAATAATTGATATAATTAGCAATAAAGGCTGTGAGTTGTAATTAAAAAGGATTTTCCATGATTTTGTATAAATTTTGGTCTGCTAATGCACCTCATGAGAGGGAGAGGGAGATATATCTGCACAGTACCTAGTTCACCATCATACACATTAAATAACATTATACAAATTGTACGGATTAAGCAACCAAGATATAACATATTAATTAGTGAGCATTAGAAGTGCTGGTAGGCAGATTTTTTTCCCCTTTGGGCAGAGCCAGGCTAGCTGTTTCTTCTTGTTTCCATTCTTTGTGCAAAGCTAAAATATTTAAAGCACAGACATGAGAGTGGTATCAACTAACTCTTGGCAAGAAAGCAGATTTTCCCAAAATGTCAAACTATCCCTGGCAAGACTTGTCTTTAGACTTTTTCATTCACATGAAATATCTCCATAGTCATGCAGCAATTCACAGTATGAAATATATTGAAGGTTGCCTCCTGTGGTGAAAAAATGGCATTGAGACCTGCAGTCTGAAAACATCGTTCCATTCTAATATTGTAGATGTCAAGTGCTGAAACCAATACCCAGTGCAACAAAACCGACGTGGGGCTCAGTATTTATTTATTTGTTTTCATATCATCCGCTGCGTGACAGAGCTGACACACCAAAAGAACCTTTGCAAAGCACAAGCTATAAATTGGCAGTTTTCCCTTCTGCAGTGAATCTATTAGACTCCAACTGGTGACATGTCTCTTTTAATGGCTGCTTCCTTTTAATTAGGTTTTCTGGTGGGGGGGTTGGCTCAGGAGGTAGAGTGGGTTGTCCACTAATCGGAAGATTTTATTCTTCGCTCCTCCAGTCCACATGTTGAAGTGTCCTTGGGTAAGATACTGAACCCCAAATTGCTCCCAATGGCTGTGCCAGCACCCTGCGTGGTAGCTTGCCGCCATTGGTGTTTGAGTGTGTGTGTGAATGGGTGAATGTGGCTTGTAATGTAAGAGCTCTTTGAGTGGTCCAAAGACTAGAAAGGTGCTATATGAGTGCATTTACCATTTAGATATAAAGACATGTAGTCATGCAGGTGACGTCATGAGCAGGGTGGGGTCACGGCAAGAATGTCAGTTTGAGGGGTTGCACTATAGAGTCATCTTTACATTTTATTACCTCTGACAGACAAGTTGGGAGAGGACGACATTATCACTTTGCTAATGATACAACAGTACAGTCTCTATATCCTAAGATTACTGAAACCAAGGGTATCACCTTGAGCATGGTTTAGAGAAGCTTTAAAAAACAAACTGATCTGTGTAGAGAACAGCTGGCATGGAGAGCATGCTCTTTAGCCATCGGCCTGTTGGAAAAATGGCATCCTTAAGTGAAAACAACCAAATCCCAAAGCACACTGAATTATTGATCACTTGGAAATGCCACACAAAGCCTTATGTGACCACACAAGTAGGCTGGAGAAGCCAAGGAGAACTGCTGGATCACATTAGCAAGGAGGAAAATGTTTGGTTATGAGCTTACTGAATTGAAGTTTAATTAAGTAGATGTGTAATGTTGTTTGGAATTGATTTTCTTAACATCTGAGGAGAAAGCTCTCACGCCACAGCTGAGCCCACTCAGTACACATCAGCACAGCAGACAAACTGAACTGAACTCGTCACACTTGGTTTATTTAACCCAAATATTTAAATGTGGACTAATTATGCATTACACAGTCAGTGATTTATGCAGCAAGTTGCTGTCAACAACACTGGGCAGGGCACACACACTTTGTACAGTATGAATAATGTCTTAAATGAACATTCAGACATTGATTACATCCCCAGTGGAAATGGATTCTGTGCTGTTCATTTAGCTTTAAATAGTGTCAGGGCCCTACGGCTTTCAAGCGACACTACATGGAATGTGAGAGAAAATGTGATTCATATTGTTGATACTGTGGTAGAAAGAGAAGCAGGAAAGCACTGATGTAACTATTGATGTTTGGTAAATTCTGCTGTGCATGCATGTAAGAGTGTGAACGGTTAATTATCGGGAAATGGATGTTCGCATGCAGGAATGTGGAAGAAGCTTGTTGGAGGAGAGTTCAAAGCTGATCTTTGTTTGCTGGTCTTGGTTCTTGTCATCGATCCTTGATCAAAAGGAGTAGTAGTTGTGTTTATGTACAGAAGTGCTTCCTCTAAATGTCCTACAAAGCTTTTAAAAGTTTGTTCCTGCATCAGCGGTCTATCCAGATGTGAGGATGAGCAATAAAGGGGGGGACCAACATCATTTGTGTTAGATATGGAATGTGAAACATGTTTCAGAAAAAGGTGGGTGGAAGATCCAATAAGATTATAGTTGGTTCACTACTGTTCCCATAAGCCTTTACTGAAACAAAGTATACCACACTGAATAAAAAAGACCCTTCTCTCCATTGCTCTGAGGCTTACAGTTTCAACTGCATAGAAAACACAGAGGCACACACATTCAAAATGTGTCTGGACACTCTGTTAGTCAGTTAGTGTTGCAGCACTCAAAGGGGTATTTGCATTTTTCTTTTTATCACTACAACCTCAGGAGAGGATGTGTGTGTCTGTCTTAGAAAGTAGTTGTAATAAAATATTGAATGACCCACATCCCTTTCCTTTCGTCTGCTTCCTTTCTCCTCACATACAGTAGAACACCTATAGCTACATGTGCTTTTAAAAATGGACTGATCTTGCTGAAAATCTTTAAGGCATTGAATGGTCAAGCTCACCATTACAACACAATGAGGAAATGTTAATGAACATATCTGCTTTTCTTTTCTTTTTACTGTAAAGCATTTTGTAATCGTGCTTAGAAAACAGCAATATAAATGAAATGTATTTTTATGATCATACATGGAGCAAAGAGTATTAATCACACAAAAAAATACCAGTAGTCTATACATGGTCTAGTCTCATAACCATACAAATTATATATGGCTAGATTATTCTCCCCACGGAAAATGACCCAACAACGTCCAATTAGCTTGTTATATATGGTAACTGCACTGAATATGTGTTAGTCGTTTCATTGAAACTGATTCACTGCAAATTGTTTTTTTCTACATTACATTTTTCTTGTGTTTGTGTGGGCGCAGTTACATGGAAACCAGATAACTGATTTGTGGTCACAGTGTGATATTGTGGTTTCTCTGATAATGCCTATTTAAGGCATAACTCACCCTAACCAGACTTAAACACGGTTAAAACACAGTTACCAGTGATTGTTTTGTGGTTGATAGTGTAAAAGTAGGCCAATATAGACAATTTGACATGCAATCAAGTGTTCTAGAGATGCCGCTAGTTTATATTGGAGAAAATAAAAAAATCCCTGGTTAGTGTGTTAATCCAGTTACAGGATGTAGAAACAATAAAGGTAACACTGGTCCAATGTGTTACAGCAGATCTGAAATGAATACTTGTGAGGCCCGTAATGTTATTTTTCTCAAGACTCAAGACTGTGAGAGGTTGATTAAAGTCTGTGGTAATTTTAGAGGCCATTGTATGCGTGTTGCTTCTATTGTGCTACACTGCTTGTAAATTAAAAATTTTTCCTGCAGCTTTCGTTATCTTACCAGCCAGCTTTAGAATACAAAAAAAATACCTCCCCATGATGGGCAACTGGCTACAAAACTGATTACAGTAACCTAATTTATAAGCCAACGTTGTTGACAGAAGTCAACAAGACTGTTATCAGAGAAAGCCACTCCTGGCCGGGTAACATGAGGTGCAGCGGGGTATTATTGCTACAGGAATGTGCCTGAGAGATTTCAGAGGCTGCTCTGTGGAAATCTATAGTGTTGAGCACTGGAGCTGAAGTTTATCTTTGGTGTGGTTGTTTGAACTTGCTGCCCCTAAACAGCTAAGCAAACATCTCACCTGGAACATACATTTTTATTTTTGTGGTCTGTTTTTAGGGTTCTTCATTCTTTCGAGTGAACGGGGGCTGTTAATTATGGGTTTCTTTTTTGTAATATATGTTGTTGTTTAGTGAGAAACCACACTGCTCATAAGAACTGCAGACAGATGCATATTTGACCATCAGTATTTACTGGAAGTTAAACAATAAACCACTGTTGACATTCACTTAGCTTCTAAACTAATTTGTCATAAAAAAAAATTTAAAAAATCATGTTATCTGCTACATTTTCATTTCAAATGTTACATTTACAAACAATTATTTAGACATTGGTTGCACTGAAGTATGTTTTTTGTATCCATTATAAGATATTAAAACATTATTGTACAGTATACCATATTGGGAAGGAAGCACTCTGTGTAAGATAAACCCAAATCATCTGCAGTATCAGTTTCAGGTGTTGTCAAAAAATTTTTTTTTGGCCGGCTTCTACTTTCTTCCTCTTTTTACTTGTTCGTTTAGAGTTTGTTAAAAGTTCCCTTTCATATAAACAACATTCATCAAGTCTGTGAAAGTCTTATTTGAACTCTTTTCTCCTCTCTTCTCTCTAAAGGTTCAACACCTTCATTAATCGTCACCTCACAGTACCGGTCCAGACATCAACATGGGCCGCTGGGATCACTCCTCCCCCCTGTCCCCTGCTCTGAGGATAGCAGTTGTCATGGTGATTCTCCTCCTCAAGCTCCATCCCTCATTGGCTGGCGCACCCCCTGAGACAGGCTTGGGTGGCTCGGTTTCGGCAGTGTCCACCAATAAAAGTGAATGCAGCAAGGCTGAGGCGTGCTCAAAGGGGGTGATGTTACCCATTTGGGAACCCCAAAATCCGTCATTTGGTGACAAGGTTGCCCGGGCCACGGTTTACTTTGTTGCCCTGGTCTACATGTTCCTGGGTGTGTCAATTATCGCCGACCGTTTCATGGCATCAATAGAGGTCATCACGTCACAGGAAAAAGAGATCACTATCAAGAAACCCAACGGGGAAACCACCACCACAACTGTCCGGATCTGGAACGAGACCGTGTCCAACCTCACCCTCATGGCTCTGGGCTCTTCGGCTCCCGAGATCCTGCTGTCCGTCATAGAGGTCATCGGTCATGGGTTTAACGCCGGCACACTAGGCCCCTCCACCATTGTTGGCTCTGCAGCGTTCAACATGTTTGTCATCATTGGGCTTTGCGTCTACGTCGTGCCCGACGGCGAGACCAGGAAGGTCAAGCATCTCCGCGTCTTCTTCGTCACGGCCACCTGGAGTATCTTTGCCTACATTTGGCTCTACCTGATCCTGTGTGTGATCTCACCTGGCGTTGTGCAGGTGTGGGAGGGGCTGCTCACTTTCCTCTTCTTTCCCATCTGTGTGGTGTTTGCCTGGATAGCTGACCGCCGTCTGCTCTTCTACAAGTATGTGTACAAGCGTTATCGGACTGGAAAGCAGCGTGGCATGATCATCGAGACTGAGGGCGACCGTCCACTTCCTTCTAAGGTATACTCAGATATATCTCTCAGCTGCTGGAATAGTAGTCAGATTAATTGTCCACACAATGATAAAAGTTTCTTACGACACCAATAGACTTCAAAGACCGTTCTTATTTGTAAAGCATAATTCTAGTTCATTTCAACTTGACTTTATAGTTTTGGTCATCATTCCTATCAGTAATAATAACATTGTATTCACAAGGTTATTCCTGGGATCCAGGAATGCCATAACAGAAACACAAATCACACAGGTTTTAAACAAACCCCCAGGTTAGCCAAACGTATATATGGAAGAGAAAGTGAAGGTTAACAGTTGAATTCTTCCATCAGTTTACAGAACATCCTCCTTGTTCAGTTTCGACCCACCGTTTTTGACATACTTTTGCAAGCCCAGGTGTCCTGTGCCATGACGGATTGTTATCACTATTACAGGTTTGCCCGCTTTCTGTTTTAATTCCAAATGAAGTGGTTTAGATAATCTGGCTTACTTTGGACTTGTTTACAAGTCAACATCTGACCGCTCATTTCGGGCCGTATCAGACTTCTTTGTTGCAATGCTGTCATGTCCTCACATCTGAACAATTCAATGGTTTATACAGTTTTTATAACTAATAGAAATGATGTCCAAAAGTAAACTGAACTCTATATATCTACTCAAACCAGTAACAATAAATACAGACATATGAGAGAAGAGTTGCATGCGCTTCTTTTGATTCATTCCTGCATCACTTAAAATCACTTATATCCCCCCTATTACCTCTACTACCGATACCGAACTACTACTAATATTTTCATTATCACACATCCAGTTATTATATACAGCAATAACAAGGATTCTAATTCCTTTTCTATTTAAATACAGCTGAATCACATAAACATTTTGAGATGTTTACCTGAAAATCAGGTATTTTGTTTAGTATGCATTTGTTCATCAACATGCTACCCTTTCTAATCACCACCAGAAATTACTCCATGATGATGATGATGATGATGATGATGACGATAACATTAGAGGTGATATAAATGACTGTTATTTCTCAAGCACGTCTCATCCAAGTGTGGAATTCTTATATGCATTTCAGAAGCTAAAATTTCTTCATTAATGTCTTGCAAAGAATCTAAAAGCCATGCTGGGAGCTTTCTCTTTTACAAAGGCATATCAGTCAGAGAATAGCGGACCAGTAGAAATTAATTAAATTGTCCTCATCCAAACATGTGGTGGAAAAAACAAAGGAGCAGATAAGGCGCTCGATGTAGGCGGAAGTGGGTTCATGAGTAATGTGTATCTGAAACAATTATCTCTATTACTGAATGGAGTTCTGCCAATATAAACTCATGCCACAAAGCATATTACTGCAAACACACACAAATACCTTATAAGTATTGTCACTTTTTAATTTCCTGCTTTGACTACTATCTGAGGCTTTGTGTAATATCCTATGCAGTACATTGCACATATCTAATTAATCTTTCAGTATTGTGGCGTAGGTACATTGATTCACCACTCAGTTAATTAATTTAGTCTCTCGATGTCTCAAAATTTGAAATTACTTGTTATTATTTCTTTGATGAGATTATTAAGATTTGGTGCTCCATTAGTACATGAGGAGCACTTTCATTTCAACTTCTGGCTAAAAGAAATCACTGACTCACATCCAACAGTGCACCAGAGCGGAAAGCATAATAATTTAGAAGTTGTAAATTGCCATCTTGCCTAAAGAGGTGAAATACATTTCATTAATGAAACCGTACTCAAAGGAAAACAGGATTTCAATGAACAACAGAACTACCTCTTTTCTCTGAGAGCTGCAAAATAATGTAATTTTCAAAAACTGATGATTAACATATGGCAGATGTGAACATCTGCTCAAAGTCACAAGTACAGTAAACATTAATGTGGGTTGTTTGGGAAATTTGCAAAGAAAATATTTGGTCAAAAGAGTCAACTCTTGACCTAAACTGAGCTGAATCCTCTCAAGCTGAACTCTATAGTACAGACAAAAAAAACTAATTATTTCATTCAACCATAAAGAAATGTCCCCATTTATATGAAGTTATTACTTGAAACTGATCACAGTTTATAACTTAGTTTCAAAACAAAAAATATTGGATTGAGGAGCGCTATGGGAAACTCTAACAAAGACAGGGAATGCACTTTTAATTAGGATAGGACTGACATCACAAAAACAATTGCTCCAAAGCCTAAAATCAGCGATACTTATTAAATTGTTGTCTTCTCTGTTATAAGGTGGACATTGAGATGGATGGGAAGATGCTGAACTCTCATGGTGTTGACTTCCTGGACGGTCCGCTGGGTTTGGATCTTGATGAGAAGGACCTGGATGAGGAGGAGACCCGGAGAGACATGGCCAAGATCCTGAAGGAGCTAAAACAGAAACACCCTGACAAGGAGGTGGGTAACAACATCAAAAGAACTTACTGTAAAGTGCAAATGCAGTGTGACATGAAAAATGTACTGTCACTGCTGTTGTTCCTGTCAGGGTTATTTTCTCAGAGTTCTCTTGTATAGGAAATGAAAAGATAAAATAACAAGCGACGGATAGATGCACTCTCTATTTGCCTTTGTTATCACAGTGATTATGATGATGAATACAGCTAACGTTTCATCACAGCCACTCAGATAAATGTAATAATGGTAAAATTGCAAAGGAAACTGAGCTCTCATTAACTTAATAAATAAATAAAAAGATAAACCCTGATATTTAAGCTCTGACATTGGCAATTAATATTCTATATGCTTGCTGCCTGTCTGCCTGATCTTACTGAAAAACAAATTAGCTTGAAGGATCACTTGAAGTCACTTGGCATGACAAATATAGGAGTTTGTGTTTGTGTTACTGCTGCAGAGTCTTCTCCTGTTCAGTGTCCTTGAGCAAGACACTGAACCCTAAGTTGCAGCACCTTGCATGCTGGTGTGTGTGTGTGACTGAATAAGAGGCAAAAAGCGTACAGTGATTTATCCGTTTAGATAGAAAAGCACTATATAAGTGCAGTCCATATTACCTGTGTCTACATATGCAGAACAGTTACAAGATATTGTATTTGTGTACGCAAGCGGATTGACAGGATGGTAGAGCTGTAATGGAAAGTATGTGTCCTCTGGTATATACAGTTTATGGTACTACATGTACACTGTATGTATTTTCCTTGTTTTGTTTACCTAACAACGTGTCTATCACTGCAGACTTCTGTATCTGAAATATATATATATATATATATATATATATATATATATATATATATATATATATATATATATGCACTATAGCCATCAAAATGGCTTGATGAGGTGCTTTCTACCCAGTGCACCTCTTGGACAAAGTCTAATACTAAAAAGCATAATGGAAGCCGCAAGCATAAAGACAAGCTCCTGAAATGTCAAGGTTTTTATGCTCTTGCCCTTCTCGCTACATGGATTAACAATAATTAACATTATTCAGTCTGACATTAACTTTTTGTAAGCCGTTGACAGCGGGGAAATTAGTTAATTCAAATGTTAGCCAGTGAGCATCAAGTTTTTATGTATTCACCTCTCTTTAAAAATAATGAGATCATGGACATGTTTAATTTGTCAATGTTTATACGGAGTATATCACAAGCAGTAATTAAGAGCAGAGATTAAACTCTTGATCATAACTATTTGCTGGGAAAAAAACTGTTCTTCACTTTAATAATTTTATAGTAGGAGGAGGGGGACCAGTGGGGTGAGGTAAAGAGGGATGGTGAAAAAAATCTTCAGATCCACCCAAGAATTCAATACGGTTATCAAGGACACCTAAACAAGATGGATGCTTGCTGTCATGTCGACTTGAATATAGATCCTCTTGCTGAAGGAGGACTTCTCTACTTATGAGATTTCCAAGCTGCTCTTCTTTCATTCTGCACACCAAGTACAGCTCTATAAGACCTCACAAAAGCCTTCAATAATCTGATGCATATTCAGCAAAGTAACTAAATATTTGACTGTTTCTAATGTTGGATCATTATGACACATTAAATCTTATTTATCCAGACAAGTTTGATGATACTCAGCCAGGCAAGCTAAATGTTCAACGATGTTCTCTTATTTAAGTAGACAAGTTAATAAAGGAGATTTTTTTTTCCCACAATAGAAGTTACTAAACCGGCATCTGGAGTCTTAATGTTTGGTGAATATTGGATCCAGTGACATTTTAAGACAACTGCTACGTCAGCTAATCATGTTGGAGAACATGATTTTTTTTTTACTGATTATGTGTTTGTGTGCCTTTGTGTTTCTCTCACCAGGTGGAGCAACTTATTGAGCTTGCCAACTACCAGGTTCTGAGCCAGCAGCAGAAGAGCCGTGCTTTCTACCGCTGCCAGGCCACCCGGTTGATGACAGGTGCTGGCAACATCCTGAAGAAACATGCAGCCGATCAGGCAAGAAAGGCTGTCAGCATGCATGAAGTTCGCTCTGATGCTGGTGATAACGACCCTATCTCTAAGATCTTTTTTGAGCCCGGTTCCTACCAGTGCCTTGAGAACTGTGGCACAGTGGCGGTGAATGTGGTGAGGCGTGGCGGCGACCTGGGCAAGACGATTTCTGTGGAGTACCGGACAGAAGACGGCACGGCCAACGCTGGTTCGGACTACGAGTTCACAGAAGGCGTGGTGGTGTTCAAGCCCAGCGAGACGATGAAGGAGATCCGTGTTGGGATCATTGACGATGACATCTTTGAGGAGGATGAAAACTTCCTGATTCACCTTTCCAATGTGAAGGTGTTGACGTCAGAAGGAGAGGAACCTGAGGAAGGCGAGTCAGCTAATCACGTGGACTCAGTGGCCTGTCTCGGCTTACCCTCTACAGCAACCGTTACCATCTTTGATGACGACCATGCCGGTATCTTTACGTTTGAGGAGCCTGTATGCCATGTGAGTGAGAGCGTTGGCATTATGGAGGTGAAGGTGCTGAGAACGTCGGGGGCTCGTGGCGTGGTCATGCTGCCGTACAAGACCGTGGAGGGAACAGCACGAGGCAACGGAGAGGACTTTGAAGACACTCATGGTATCCTGGAATTTCAGAACGATGAGATCTTGTGAGTAACTTAAACTTATTCTGTAAATGTATATTAGCTTCACTGTCATTATGGGCATGTTTTTCATGAATATTTTCCAGTGTGATGTTGCAAATGTTATTGCTCATGATGTGAGAAAGTGAGAGTGTGAGTGTGATCACGATGAGCGGCGAGGTGGACTGCTCATAGGGGACTCGACGAAACCAACAATCCCCCCACCCCTTGATACTTTTTTTACCTTGTCTCTATTTTCTATGTTGACTCATTTGTTCTCTTCTTTTATCTTCATCAGTCTGTTCATTCATCTTTGCTTTGGATTCTGTTGTGCTGCTGTTTTAGTCTTCTGTGGGTTTTATAGATTTTTACAACGTGTATCGCTGTACAGTCAGCACAATAGGTTCAGCTTGTGAGTTGCAAGAGCCAAGATGTTGGGTAAACTGGGTTATTTGTTGGACAGTTGATGGTTTGAATATAAAGTAGAGGGGATGTCAGGACAGGGGAATTGAATGAGAACTATTGCAGTTTCCTTAAGCAAGGTCCTTAAGAGAAAACCAGAAAGAGCTGATTGCTGGCAAATAGTACAAGAATTCAATAAGGAGCAGGGGCTGAGGAGGAACATTTATCTAGTCAATTTAATTTGGGTGCACAGAGGCTTTTTTTTTAAATGACATTTGCCCTTTTAGGTGTCTTTACCCTGTGTGAGAACATCCTAGAGCAACCACTCATGCAGCCAGCGAGAGGCTTTTTTGTTGTCTTTCCTGTGTGAAAAGAACTTGAAACTCCGCTGAGGATTCCTGCTGTGAAATGCCGTGGCCACAGTTCAAAGCTCTTCTTAGACAACCCCAAAGGCCTTATTATCTGATGGTGACTTATGGTGAGACCATGATTGCTATTTGACCACATTTCAGGGAACCTTTTACCACAGTGGTGACAGTCAGCTGCTGTACTCTCCATCTTGGCCCACTAACAGTGTGGGGAATTAGCCCCAGCTATCAGCCAAATACTGACCACTTTGGCTCAAAACCAAACAGAATTTACTCTCTTTACTCTTTTGTTCTTTAAAACTGTGAAAACTATTACAGAAAATATGTACATACCAAAGTTACAGAATCAAAGTGATTTTCATGCCTTGCCAGTACTACAGAAATGATAGTAACTGGTTCTAAATAGCAGCGTTAGGTAAATGCTGATGTTGTAATTAGAATATATTCTTGTATGCTGAATTGTCTCAACTGTGTTGGTTGTTGATTTAAGCTTGTTAACAGTAGACTCCAGTCTCATAGTATCATTATAGTGCACACAGGCTCTCTTATAAATGCATTTCTAAATGCATCCTTCAGTACAAATATTCTTTTCTTACAGGTTCATGTTGACAATATCAGTATGTAATTGATTCATAGCCACTGTTAATATCAGTTGTGGTACATTATCTTTCTGTTAGATAACAGTTTCACCGAATATGTTGTCCTTGCGACTGGTTTTGATATGGATCTTGTGCTTTCATTAAGCACCGTCAAATGGAATGCCTGTGTTGAAGTGCTCATTTGGTCGTGTGTTGTTACCATGCAACTGTTGAAAAGCTGTTTTCAGCGTTGCTCTTGTTGCAATGTTTTTAACCTGTTTTGACATGGACACATGCACACCAGTATATGCACACATTATAAATGAACACACACGCACACTCTTCATGTGCTTCATGCTCTCACAATGAGAGGTGAAATTGCTGTTTTCCACAAAACACCTCAACAAGGTGGAGTACTGTGTTTTTTTTTCGCAAAATGATTGTTTTCTGTAATATGCACACTAAGGTGGGCTACTGGTCTCTCTCCCACTCTCTTTATTTCACACACATATACACACATGGCAGGGTGGGCATGTTCACAATGTCACCACAAATTACTGTTAACAGTAAAGCCTTCTCCTGGTGGCCTATAGGCTTGTAGCTTTAGTGCGAATACAATAAACTTCACAGCTTTCAGCAAATGGCTGTTTTACTGTTTAGGCCACATGCTAGTTTATGGGAGTTGTCAGCAGGCTTGGAGAACGCCTTGGACCATTTGGACCAATCAATTATCACAGAGTATTGGTTTAATGATTATGTTTTAAACCCCAGTTTGACCATCCATACCAGTCCTGACCCACTGACCTTCTTACTCACCCTGTCACACCATGGTAACTTGAATGATGTCAAGAACTGATATTGGACTGGCTAGAGTATATTTATGGACTTAATTATTGGACTCAACCGGACAGGTCCTTGGACTTCACAATATTGAATTTACTACATTACTTTGGGGGGTCTTTGTCTTCTTAAAGAGCTTGGGTTGGGTTGGGAACTACTGCTTTGTCTGTAAAGCTAATTAAATATTGGATGGGATTTGAGTCTATAGAAATAAACTAGACTTGACTTGTTTTGGGAAGGAGATGTGGAGCTCTGTCTGTTTTTAGCTGGCAGGCTTTAGTTGTTAGTTGCAGTAGTTTGTCTTAGAAACCAAAAGTTTCCTTACAGTGCTTGTTTGAGATGGGAGAAGGGCTGTGATGACATGAAACAAAGTGTTCCGTCATGATGAATGTATGGGAGAGATGCTGTCTTAGTAACAGCAGTCTAAAACTCCCTTACTCTGTCTCACTCTGTTGTTTTTGGTCAGATTTGAAGCAGATGTCTGCAGGGCTAGTGTCTTCAGCCTGTAGCAGACTGCATAGTTTCCATAGCTTATAGCTCTCACAGCCAGGGCTAAGTGGGTTTTAATAACACTTTGTCCGAATCAAATGATGGACTGTCCTTCCGGCTATCATGGTTACCGTGTGTGTATGCTTGTGTGTGTTTCTTAGGAAAAAGACCCAGTGGTGGAGCAAAGTGACTGTAAATTATAGTACTAGTGCATTTCTTCCATGAGAGGCCACAAATTCACAAGTTTGATTCCCACATAATGTGTCCACCCCTTTAACTGCCTCTCTAAATCCTTTCTGGTGATTTTTTTTATGTTGGTAGCCATAATATAAATTGCCTAATGGCTGATATTAAAGGATCATGGGTGTATTTTTACGTGTTTTAGTGTTGTAACTGCTGACTAACATCATATTTTATTATTTTCTTGTAAAAAAAATCCTTTTAAAACCAAACCTAGGAGACAAAAAGCAAACAGGGACCTAGTGATAAAGATAATGTGAATTTTAGTTGTTTCTTAAAAATGTTGCTGATCAGGCTCCTAAGTATCAGATGTCGGAGTGCATTTGAAAGCACCAGCAATGACAACTTTCAAAACCCTATTGTCCCTTCTGTATTTGCAACTGCATTAGGCTACCACACATAATTAAATAACTGACTTAGGAAAACAAAGCATGTTTCAAGACTCTACAACTCGACTTTCATGAAATTACCTGGAACCTTTGGATTTGTGGAAGGTAAAAGATCAACCAAACAGACCTTATAATTTAAAACTGATTTCAGTTTATGGGAAAACAGGCAAAACTATAAGTGTGGTTCTTTAAATCACACATTAAGCTACTACATTTAATTTAGCCTAAATTTAGCATTTGTTTAGTTGATCACATTAGGAGGTCAAGACAAGTCTTGGGAAATTTGGGGAATTTAACAAGGAAGTTAGCTGAGGCGCTTGTTAGCCTCTAGCTATATTTGAAAGGTTCTGCTAACTTGCTAGAGTCCTTTTTATGTGTTTATCTTTAATCTTGTAATGTGTAAATGATACATATTGGTTTCCCAGCTTTAGAGGCATACAATAGGTACAGAAAATGCTGGGCTGTGCTTTGTCTTGTGGGTTAAGTTTCACACTTTTAATGTGATGTGAGTTAAAAATGGCTGCTGTGGAAAAAAGACATAAACTTTGTTGAGTTGTTGATGCAAACTTCAAAGACAGTAAACAAACATATTACAATAAGGACAGATACACAGTAAGGAAGAGTCACTGAATAAACTGCCGCATGCCATAGCATTTATAGCCTAAAGTAATTTGTAGCACTTGTCCAGAAATGGGCTTTTTTCTCTTTATTATATAATATGCATTCCCATAGATATACACAGAATGTGTCATAAATGAGCTGCCGGGGCCCTGAGTATGTCCCTTCAGGGAAAAGCAGAGGACATTTTTGCTGCAGAAAAAAGGAATTACAAAATAGCTGATCTAAATAGGATTGCCTCCAGGCTAACTTTACCCTGATTCTGTTTCTCTGATAAAGAGAGAAAGAAGAGGGAGGTAGAGGTGTAGGGAGGGTACAGTAGAGAGATGAACGAGTGTGAATGGAGGCAGTGATGAAAAGAGGGACAGCAGAGAATGATGGAATGAACGAGGAAGGGGAGGGAGAAAGAGAAAAGTTTTAGACCTCTAAAAGTTTTGGAGTTAACTCACTGTCCCTGCTTCTTTTCCATTTCACTTTCTCTTCTATCCCATTGCCTTCTCTTTCTGCCTGTCCGTTAGTGGCGCTGTGCAATTTGTCTCTGAAATAGCTTGTGAGGGCTTGTCTGGTGTGTTCTATGAAAGATGGAAAGGTGTGTGTGTGTGTGTGTGTGTGTGTGTGTGTGTGTGTGTGTTTTAGAGATAGGAATAGGGACACAGGAATAGAGCAGATAAGTGCACAGCGCTGTTTTCTGTTTGTCTTCATTGCAGTGTGGCACAGAAAATACCAGTTCAGTCCTGCATGTTTGTGATTGTGAATGTATACTGCTATTCAGCCTGCTGTTGTACACTGCACCAGTACAGATGCCATCAGTACAGATGCCACATTTTGACAGTCATATGTCAACTATTTTTTCTTTTTTTTCATTTTATGTATTTCACACAGCTTAGTACCACTGACACTAGTACTACAATTACTATGGCAACCACTTAAAGAGGACCTATTATGCTCATTTCCAGCTCTAAATTTTTATTTTTGGCCTCCACTAGAGTTCCTTTGCATGATTCACAGTATTTATCTTATACTGGTCCTTTAAGCAGCCCCTCAGTTCAGCCTCTTTCTCTTGACACGCAGTCTTAGCTCCTGTCTCTTTAAGGCCCCCCTCCAGATGAGCTCACTCTGTTCTGATTGGCCAGCTTTCTGGAAGCTACCAAGGACCAGCTGTATCAGAGTCGTGTTGAGTTACCGCCGATGCAAACCCAACATTTCCTGCTTTTCTGGTTCAAATTCAAAGCTTTTAAATGACTAAATAACAGGAGACTTTGATTGTGAAGAATTTACAGGAAGCGAAATGTGTCGTCATTGAATTAGCAGAGCTTCATTAGTAGCGCTAAAACCAGTCGAAACAACAACATATGGAGATATTTGGAGCCCGTTGTTCAGCAGATCAGTTAGAGATAATGCAGGGAGGAATAGTACAAGCAGAAACAGCCACAGTGACGATGATGTTTGATGAAGAGCTGCAGACAACTTATTTTACT
Source organism: Thunnus maccoyii (assembly GCF_910596095.1). Lineage (NCBI taxonomy): Eukaryota > Metazoa > Chordata > Actinopteri > Scombriformes > Scombridae > Thunnus > Thunnus maccoyii. The sequence continues at coordinate 8,565,640 of NC_056546.1, read as the reverse complement.
TTGTAGTGCTGTGTCATGGCTTGGTGTAACTAGCCCCAAAACAATGGAAAAATGCCATGCAGTGAACTTGCGCGCTGTGCGTGGAGCAGATGACCGTATAAAGAGCCAACGTCATGAGCTGATGTCAGCTCGGGCTGAAAGTAGAAAAAACTGTTGGAAACTGAGTGTTCAGAGCAGTCTGAAGCTGATGGTTTTTGCTCACAGGGATTACTTCTACATTTTACGTTATTCGACATGTCGGCCACTTGAACATCCAACACTATAAAATTATATATATGACTGAAAATAAGGAAAAGCTCAGTAGGTCCCCTTTAAGCTGTGACTACTAATACATTACAAGTGTTACTATTACTCTTATACTGCTACATCAACTACTATTTATGCCTCTAAAGCCAATAAAACACTGCAAAAATGTTGGTCTTAACAAGTAATTTAGTTGATTATTATATCCAGAAGCAAAGTTCTTCAATGTGGAATCATTTCACCTGGCTGTAACACAAGACGACTTGTTTCAACAGTGCAAATGGCTTGTTTGTCCAGCATTTTCTCAGCCCTCTTGAAATGATGGCTGTCCAAAGCAAATGTCTAAACTTGCCCAGAAGTGAGTGAAATGAAAATTGTGGGCTCACATTGCAAGGCTAGAATGAAAAATATTTTTCTTGATGATTTGCTGTATTTTGTCATTTAAAGATGATGACTTTAAAATGGCTGAAACAAGGGAAACTGCACAGGGAGCAGGTGGGATTCACCCCATTGGTACCTAACCTAAGGTGAATATTAAACCAAATAACTTGTTAAGATTAACATTTTTGCACTGTAGTGCTGCTGCTTTAACAATAACAACTAATACCCATCCACTACTACTAAGTAGCATCATCATACCCATCACAGGATGAGCAGTTTTATCCAGAACACCTTCCAGCACCCTAGTGGCTCTTTTTATTATGGATGGTCCTGGTGGAATTACCAGACCACTTAATACAAAATAGGTCAGCAATTCAACCTCTTCCCATTGCTTTTGCATTGAAACTATTTTTAGACAGCGAAGAGGACAGCCAGTTTACGTCCAGTGTCATGTTAGTTTGTAAAACTGGGTCTTGAACCCACACTTAATGGTCCATTAGTTATTAATGAAGCAATGTTTTACATCTGTAGAAGCGTTAAGATCAAAAGAGTTGAGAAATCAGAGCGTACAGGTGGATGCACACTACACATACTGATTGTGCACACTCTCACACAGCACAAACCTGAAGAGACACGCACTTGTTTATCTATCTATAGCTTGGTTTTGACTTGTATTCACTCTTTGACCCCTTGGGGTAGAAAATACAGAGATCACACACATAAACACGCACAGACACAAACACAGAGCCAATTATTCAATTTCCATAAACAGGCAGCCAGTGGAGAAACATGGTACAGTTGAGAATCAAATTATTCTCCCTCCTACACACACACACACACACACACACAAACACACACACACACAGAGCAGCCCGGGACTTCACACTCCAATAACCAGCACAGATTGGTCTTTAGAGGTGCATGCTTAGAAGCTGTAGGAGTGTGGGATGTGTGCATGGGGTGCATGTGCAATTATACATTTTTTTTCATCCGAGTGTGCATGTGTCTGCATGATAAAAATATGGTTATTGTGCAGACAGATGCGGATTTTAATGTATTCTGTCGACAGAAATTGAATTTTATTCTACAGGCCTCACTGATTGATGATTCCCAGTACAATCTCAGTAGAGCTTATGGTTCACCTTGGCTGAGATGTTCGGAAAATTAACCAGATTCCACTTTCAATAAGTCAGCTTGACCAGTTCATGAAATTAGATATCCAGTCATGCAGTTGGTAAAATAGTTGGTGGTAAATTTCCAAAAATGGGGAAAAACCTAACCACTTTGTCAGAGACAGATGTAACATTACAGTTACGACACATTTTATTGTCGGGTGTGTGGGATTGGGAAATGTTTTTCCCCAAGTTTCTGTAGGTGTTTCTCTTTTCTTTATCACTGTCATTGCTCATGTTAACTGTCCTCCTCTGCTTATTTTAAACAAACTGCTGTTATAGTCACTGCAAAAGCGCGTCATGTGTGTCAGAGGATTTACATGACACTTTAAGTTTTGATGGTCTTTTTTGTCTAGGTTGTTTTATAAATATATTACATTATTGAGTTAATTCATTTAAAACTGTTCTTGCTAGCAGTAACAAACTTTACTGACTGATCGAACAAACAGACGTGGCATTGCATCGATGATAACTCATTTAAAGACTTTTAAAATCCCAACTGACAATGAAAAGACTCAGCATCACAAAGCTGACTTCTGGGGCTTACTGTCCACCTGTTTCTGTGTGTATGCATCCTCAAACTACAGTATCATGTTTTTAGATTTGTCCAAGCAGTGTCCAGCTGTAAAAAGCGAACACATTTGATATTATCGTGTTGGCTAAATGGTAATATGAACAGGCCTCCAAACACAGACAGAAAAACAAACATGCACACATGTATACACTCTATACTCCCTCACATACATATCAGTGAGGCATTAAATGGTAATGAGGCTTGATGAGGTTTGTGGGTCACACATTCACACACATATACACTCCGTCCTTCTGTGACAGCAGTATCATTAGTACAAAAAAACACTGAATTAATTTGCAGTGGAAGATAAAAAGTGTTGTGGGAGAGACACATTTTTTTCCGCTAGAAAGGACTCTCTCTCTCTAAAACTCTCTCTTTCTCTGTATGTGTGTGCATTGTCTACGCCCGTGTAGTGTCTTTGATTTGCATTTGTTTTAATAAATTCTTCCGTGGCACTGAACACAAAGCAAACTGTAAACTGATATCTGCTTGTTCTGGCAGAGAATTGTGAACCTTTTTCCTCCCCCACATGTATGCAGGATGAACACACACAGGCTGTTCCTTATGAGGTGTGAAGCTTGTATTCTCATGTTTCAGAGTTCATGGTAATCACACCTCCTTTGGCAGGAGACTCACACCTGTTACTGTGTGTACGTATGCGTGCATGTGCATTTGCCTGAGAGAGCGCGACAGCAACTGTGCATGTGCAGTACTGCTGATTACTTGGGTAGTCTAATGACAGAAAACAAATCAGCTATCATTATGTTAATTAATTAATCCTTTAATCCTTTTGGTAGCAGCTTCAGAAATGCTTAGGTGTTCTTGCTTCAGTCAGAGTGTGACTTACCAATTTATTACTTTACTTCAAGTGACATCTTTAATAATTAACTGATTTAAAAAGATCAATAGATTAAGTAGATGATGAATTAATAGCTGAAGTCATGAGAAGAAGCGAGAGATTAAGAGAAGGTATAGTAAACATGTGGCATGTGAAAGAGGAGAGAAAGTATAGAAACTGACATCATGTCTTGGCATTTTCTCACCCCACTTTCTGTTAAAGTCAGCTTTTTATCACGGGCATGCTGCCACAATTTTTTATTGCGAAGCAGAGCACAATCAATATTGCAAAATCCCCTTGTCAAGATCATTATGCAATCCCAGTAGCTGTTTTGTTTAGTCACAGTATACAGCAATAAATTGTTGCTGGCCTATTGCTCAAATAGAAAAAAAAAAAGATTAATTTAACCTTCATTTTAAATGGGCACTCCCATAAACATAATGAGAGCAGCAGTGAAATGTGGTTAGAATATCCCAATTTCTGTGGCGTTTGTAGTGGTACCGCATGATTGTTCAGGATATATGACTGTGAAAATTACCCTATTCAGTCTTCTTTACTACACTGAATAACAGAAAAGGGGTAAGAGAGAGAGAGAGAGAGATAGAGAGAGAGTGAGAGAGAGAGAGAGAACGAAGAGAAGAGAAGGGAGGGCAGGTCAGCAGCTTGACAAATGAGCCCTAACCAGCTGCCTCCACAAAACACCATTGCCTTGGCAACCGCTGGGATGGAGAGAGAAAGAGAGACTCGGAAAGAGACAGAGAGTAGAGATGCAGAGCTAGAGAGAGTGATAAAAGATATGAGAGTGAGGAAGAGGAGAAGGAGGGTGGTCTGGGGCGGGGAGAGATAGAGAGGAGGAGAGAAATTTGTAGAACGAGAGAACAGATGGGAAACTATGTTTTCTTGTTATTTCTTATTGCTGCCAGATGTGTCCTCTGATTATGTTAATTGTTTGTGTTTACTGATTTTGATCTATCAGTGCAAACAAGAGGGCATGAGTCATTTTGCAATAATCCCCTTGATGTGAAGTTAAGAGAATAACCCATGACATTTTGATATCAATCAACGTGCATGTTTCTTGATAGCTCTCACATACTGTATGTACACAATATGTAGTTCTTAATGGTCCGGGTCACATGACTTGATGCAATTCCTCTTTCCGGTTTTAAGATCTTGGTAGTTATTTTGAGCAAACAGAGCCACTCATGTTCTGTGACTAACAAGTGATTCCTGGATTCCTGGAAAATGCAGAGCAAAATCTAACTTCTTTCTAACTTGTCTGTCATCCCTCCGGGAAACAACGCTCAATGATTTCAGTGACTGTGTCACGTTTCCTATTCACAACTCACTGCCATCCGGCCATTCAGCTGTCCGAAGAAAGGGTCATCCCAGTTTACAGCCACACACACCAATTTTCCAGTGATGGCTCGGTTTACAATTCCTATGCACAGCTTGGGAATTCAGCCCCCTAAACAAGTATGGGTGGTTGAGCCAGCTGAAGGGTGATTTTCTTTCTATTCCTGACATCTGACTTTGTAGCCGGGAGCAGTGGATCTGGCTCACTAAGGCTTAGTGAGAGGAAGGCGGGACCGCTGAAACAAAGCAGTGGGTATAAATCTCTGGCAGATTTTCAAAGGAAGGACACACACACACACACACACACACATACACATGCGCTATATGTCAGTGCTGTTTTTACAGTTAAGGCTTTTATTGTGAAAAGACAAAAGATAAGGCTTGATCTCTTATCAGAGGATGTAGTCTTAAAGGATTATTCCGTAAAACAATGCAGTAAGTGGACTCATACTGTGAGCAGTAAACTTCAAGGACTGACTGTGCTTTGCTTCATGTTACAGGAGCAGAATCAGTGATTACTTGCCTTAGGGTAGTGTCAAATCTCTTTATTGTTGGGCTCTAACCAAAAAGTTCTAAATCAGATTATTAATAGCCATATAATGACCTAATGTGTTGCGTTTTTTTTGCCAAGAGCTAGATAATTATTAGGTTTTATGTTTAAAATTGACCTTTCTTGACACATACAGTGTGAAAGTCTTTCTTTGTGTGCTTTTTACACTCTAACCAATGTATCCACACATTTAGATCAGGTCAGATTCATTCACCCACTCTACATGGTTGATTAAGAGCAATTTGATGATGAAGATGAGGCAAACTTGAGCCAGGTTCAAACCTGTGGCATCTCCACATCTGTGGTGCAGCTTTTTGCTCGGTGCTTATCTACAAGGGAAGCACGTTAATAAAAGTGCTGGTGTATTCCCTGGCCCTGCCTGCCTGTCTGCTCTAAGTAGTTTTAATGGATGACTATGAGCAGGCTAATACTATTATGATGATGTTAATTTTTTGGCGAGTGGGCCCTGTGATATTGGAACTGGGTTATTTATCCTTCATGTTAGTCACAGAGGCACCGCAGCGGCAGGAAAGACTGCCAAATATGTGTCTAGATCTATATTAGTGTGTATGTGAGTGAGTGATTGAGTGAGTGACTGAGTGAGTGAGTGAGTGAGTGAGTGAGAGAGAGAGAACAAGATTGGCAGGTCAAGCGAGACGGATGTATCATTGTTGTTGGCCTGGATTACTTCAATTGTATGTGTTAAACTTTGTGTGTTAGAGTACTGCTACCTGAAACATGATACACTGTCGGGTCCCTTAAGGCTCAAGTTGCGCTTGGGCTGTTTTCTTACGTAAAGGTTGTGTTTGGGTTTGGTTATTTTTGGGTTATATTGTCCTTGTGTGTCATGTCTTTCAAGTAAGACACGCAATGGCCAGCCGGAGAACCAAAACACAGAGATAGAGAGAGAATATATCCTATGTGTTCGCCTGGCAAGCTAATGGTCAGTGATGGTTGTTAGGAAACAAAAACTGGCTAAAGGATAGCTTATCAGATTCACCAACAATTCAGGGAATTTAAGAACAATGCCTCGTCCTACGCCCTTGTATAACCAGTTATTGCACCTGACCTGTTTTTCTCTGGGTTATGACTCTGAACTATAAAGTAAGGGAAGCACAATTCAAGGTCTACCAAGGCAATATTGCAAAAAAAAGTAAGTTAAGTTTGTTATTAATTCAGGTAATTGATGGATCATTGTTATAAGATGTTATACTGTCATGTGCAGACAGTTTGGTGAAATTTGTTTAGTGTTATTAACGCTAAACACATAACCTGAGAGGAGATTTAACCCCTTTCACAGATGAAGTCTATCCCTGAAATGTTCAGGAACGTTTCCTGCATTGGGTCATGTGTGAATAGGAGCAGGGATCAATATTCAGGGAAATATGAACTGCCAATTTCCCACCTCAAGACCTAGTAACATTTCAGGGGAAATGCTGGTACGGCTGTGTTGTGAATGAAAGCAGCAACATTGCAGGGACAAGCATGTAAAGTGTTATGTATATGTAACAAAAGACGCTTTCACATGGAGCGAGTGAACCAATCACAACACTCCGCTGATGATGTGTTTGATTTTGCGACTTGTTTACAGTTACCTTGCCATCGTTTTTGTGGGTGATTTGATATCTAATAAGCAATACAAGTTCTTTTTTTTTGCAAACAAGCTCCTTTTTTCCAAGGATGGCTGGAAACTAGACACGTCTGGAGGAGGACTGCCACAGTAGTCGGTGTTACATGGTATTCAGTCACACCGATTACATTACTTGCTCATCGCCCCCACCGTCGTTTTTATTTTTTTAAAACATAGAAATAAAACCCATTTAGTTTATTTTGGCATATCAGCCCCCACATTCATCAACTAAAAAAACTCATTTGTAAAATACTAAGCGCGTTGTCAATACTTAGTCGGACGACAGACGCTACAATTGTAAACTGAAAGTTTCTGCTCTGTCCATACCCTACATATATATATATATATATATATATATATATATATATATATATATATATATATATATATATCCGGTCCGGTGATCTTGAGCATCATAGGCAAATATCTTATCTTGTAAAATGTCCGGTGTAACCAGTAACGCCGGTGTTGTTACGAGTTTATTAACCAGTGGAAAAATTTCCTTATCGTGGCATCCCTAGTCTGGAGACGTCTTCCACCACGTACATCCGGCCTCGCCCCATCTTCTTCTTCTTTTGAGTTTTATGGCGGTTGGCATCCATAAGTGTTACATGACCGCCATCTGCTGGGCTGTCCCTTGCTTCATCTATCTATCCGGCAATGCCGTGGCATGTGTGAAAAGGCGCAAGACTGCATTTTCTACAACAAACTCCGTTGTGTGTCTGTGTATGTCCATGCATGTTTTAAATTTTCCCATTAACACCTGTTCCGCATGCAGAACACACCAGCTTTACTTGTTCTTTTTTCTTCCTCTTCTTTTTTTGCTCAGCATACCGTTCTATTAGTGCAGTGTTGCTGCGGGTAACCTCGGCAATGGCTGGTGCAGTATGTGGTCAAACGCTGCCAGTTGTAGTAAAAGCTCAGACCATTTCACGCTCTGCTGGGCCTCTCTTTCTGTCTCTCTCCTTTTTTCTCTGCCGCTTATTGTACTGCACTGACAGAGAGAGTGAAGAGGGGACAGGGGAGGAGAGAGTGTGAAATCAATAGAGGTAAAGAAAAAAAAATGGACTGATAAAGGAGAAACCGTGGAGGAATGAATGGAGGAGAGAGAGTTGGATAGTGGAAAAGATGTAAGCAGAGCAAAAAAGACTAACAAGGGAAAGAGATGAAGAGAAATCACTCTGAGAAAGAAACAAATAATAAAATAATAACAAAACACCAAATAAAAAAAAACAACACAACCTCTTCAACGAAACCACAGAGCTACAACATATTGTTCTGTATTTTGTGAGATTTAACCCCATTCTCCTAACACAGTTCTTCTCTCCTCATCCTCACTCCTTCCCCTACTTAAAATCCCTTGACCCTCAATCTCTTGCCCTCCTCATCCCTCCCTACATCTATTACACCCACTTATTTGGCACATCCACTATAAATATGTAGTGAGTCCATAATGAGGACAATTTGTAGCTTATGTATCATTCCAGTGCTGTTAATACAGCTAATGTTTCTCAAACTTAAAACTGCATTTCCCATGAATCAAGTTGCTTCCTGCATTAGAGAGGATGTCAGAGCTTGTTGCTCTTGTGGTGACTTCTTATTTGTTGTTATGATAATTATACCAATGTCCGAAAATGAACATGTTAAATAGATTTACATAACATCTTTAAGTATGTTTCACTATTCTAATGTGCTTTTCTCCCAACATCGTATCCCTAACTGTTGTTCAGTTATGCTTTGCTTTGTTCTTTCCACTTAATTTTCTACCATTTTCTGTGCTCTGTCTTTTCTATTGCATGGGAAACTCTCTGATTTATATTTTAAATTAGCTACTGTTCCTCACTTCTCACACTATCTACCTCCCTCTTCACCTCACTCCATCCCTTTCTTCCAGTGTGGTAAACAGAGATGTCAGCCCACAATGAGATCCAGCAGCACCAATAAGTCTGCTGCAATATAATCACACATGATAGCTGACGGCTTGGACCTCTTAGCTGGAATTCTGCTTCGTCTGTCTTTATATACCTTCCCCCCATGAGTCTAAGATGATTCTCAAGTCATCGAGGTCATAAGGTATCTAGAAATACTTCTGTCTCTGTAACTGTTTCTCTTTTTCCTTTTCCTTCACCTCCCCCTCTTCATGCACCCTGTTCAAAACATGTTAACATAGCCAGCATAGTTCTGGTCAGTTAGCAACAAGGGGAGCTTTTCCAAAAAAGGATGAGACTATGTTTGGCCATGTTGGACTATTGCTGGTACATATGTGGTAGATGATGTAAGAAGTCTTGTGTTTGGCTGCAGACTTGATACACAGCTGCAGAGGAGTTGCAGATCTATTTCGTTTTATGTGAGGAAAATAAATGACTCTATTAGGCACTCATTAGCACTTAGTTAGATAGATAGAAAGATCTACAGTACACGTATTAGACATTCTTGCAAGGGGAGTTGAAAGGAAATCAACACATTGAAAGAAAGATCATTAAACCTACAAAATAATCTCAACCACAGATCCAGATGAAATGTAGGGATAAACAAGAAGTTTCCCTCCAAAATTCTCTAAAATTCAAGCCATTTTCAAATTGAATTAGTGTTCGAGCCAAATCTTTGTTGATATTGTTGTTTTAACACTTTGAAGCGAGCGCTATTACTTGGAAAGCAAGCCGCTTCCTGCTACTCCCTTGTGGCCAATGAGTAATAAGTGTGCATGGTTCAATATTAGTTCTGTCGGTTTGCCATGAAAGATTAGAGCTCCTCACATTTAGAGTATCAAAGTTTTTACTAAAAGTTCCTGCACCCAAAGGACTGGTAATCATAAGGTTTGATTCCTGGGTTGATTGAGAAAAAACTTGGGGGATGAAAGATATGAAATGATGATAAAAAATGCGTTGCCAGTGGCCTAGAGGGATAGAGGAGTGGCTTTTTATTTGGAAGGTTGCCAGGTCAAATCTTTGAATGAGCCGGGACAGTGTGGGGGCGGGCGAGTTGTCAATAATTATTGTTGAGGTGCCCTTTTAATAATGAATCTCTTTAGCTGCTCCAGTGTCCAGCAGCAGTTGTCCTGGGCAGCTCCACATGTGAGTTTGAATGAATGTAAATAAGGGAAAAAAAGCAGGTCCTGCTTGTCTTTGAATATACAAAGCTGAGAAAATTAGTTGAGAGAGTCTTCAATAACATGTATAATAAGTTAAATACTGCACATTTCTCTCATTGAACCAAATCTCTTTGTCTGTTATGTCACTCAGGCTGCTGAGGGAATATTTTGTTAATGAGAGCGGCAGAGAAATACTAAATTAGCATTAGGCTACTGAAAAGTGATTCAAAAACGTACGCACGCTCAAACCGATAAGACATATTGTACATCGTATGTGGAGCCATTAGCAATTCTAACATTTTCAACACTGTGTCATAGAAATAACGGAACTCATTTTATTTTTCTGATGAATAATTTAGTTTAAACTTACGTTCTTAAGCGACTCATTTAAATGTATCTCCATTAAGTCAGTGATTTCTTGATATTCTGTTTTACTTGTGAATCTTCATGTTGATTTATTTAGTTTAGTTCAGCTTTAATTTATGTTTCTGAATGGACTGAATGCTGAACCGGTCATGCGGAAATCTTGTGAATGATTTGTAAGGTGTAATCTGATGTAAAAAAATTTCCCAATCAAATGTTTTAAAGATTTTTGTGCATCAAAAAATCATGAGATGTGAAGTGAGTTTTGTGGAGCTGTAAAGTCACTGTGAGATGATACAGTGTGTCTTTTAATGCAAAGCTGGATATTCTCTGACTCTCTGCTGGATGAGGTATTTTGTATGCAAATCTCATGAAGCCCACATGCTGAAACACATCAGTTTCAGTGATAAATCTTTATTCTCTCTAGAGTTGCTGGCTTTTCTACTTGTGATCCAGTGTTGCAACTACTCAATGTTACACTGATAACAAAACATGCTTATGTGGATATATGACTTGAAAAGGATGAAATCTAGGATGAACAAAACAAAGGTAGCGGAGTGAAGTGGGATGTCTGAGGACAAACTGTTAGGTGAGCCGAGTGCTGTGATAACCAAGTGGAAGTTAAACTGATTTGTGGTGCTTAGTGGCCCGAATCACTGCAATGGATTTGATGCAAGAGAGTGAGTCTTGCCTCGAGCTTAGCTGGGATATATATCTGATAGCAGTCACACTGACACACACACACACACACAGAATCCCTACTCTTCTGATAGCTGCATCACTTGCTGCATGGAGAGTAAGGACACACACAACGAGTACCATGCTCTCTGGTTCAGTGCAGTGCAGGTCAGTGAGGAACACACACACACACACACACACAAACACACACATACACACAACCACTCTTGCTGCAGCAGCTGCAGTGTAAGCTAATCTGCACAAGCTCCAGCGTGCAGAATCCCTGGCTTACAGAGATCTGATACCGATTCATCTGTCTCTCTTTTTCATCTCTTTTCTCTCTCTCTCTGTCTCTCTGTAGTGTTCAAAGCTGGAAATATATTACATCCACATGCCCCCTCAATGAAACAGGCTGATCAGGAGAATCCAGGCTCTGATCTTTGATTGATTTCACCTATTAAATCCACTTCAGTCATGAGTGAGGATTTAGATGAAGGGAAGGAGGCAGCTTAGAGATTTTTAAAGCTGCAGGGAACTAAAATCTGTGATTTCTTCACAGTTGTCAGTGTTTCCCCGAGGATGTTTTTCAGCAGCGGTGCTGTTGTGCGCATGCAGAGCCCACGGCGCCAGGACTCGTATTTGCACACATTGGCAGTAGAATAACTTAAAACTACCTTGAAATTGTTCCAGATAGGTTTATCCATGTCCACAGATTCATGTGTGTGATAATTTACAGGAGCATTTGACACCAGAAGGGCTCTGGAGGTACAGATAAGCGTCAGTGTAGTAAATGTCAAAAAATGAAATGTCACAACACAGTTCTTCCCCAATAAAATTTGATTTTACTTTGACTAAAAACGATACATTTTCACATCATTTTGGACCATTATCATTACAATATTTACATAAAAAACAACACAGGTTGTAGTTTTTCACAGTACATTCAGACATTAGCAAGAAGTAGGCGTGATGTCCTGAAGTAATCCTAATTCAGAACAGGATTAGAATTGATTTTAAATAACTAAATATTATTTCAAGAGCAGGATCAGTAATATTTACATAAGCAAAGTCACTATATAAACTCACTAATATCTCAATGGAAACAAATCTAAAATGTCAGTAAAATAAATAATATTCCTGACATCAAAATACTGGAAAAACACAGACATCAGTCAGTCCTTTCCTGTCCTCTGTCCTCCTCCCTCTGCTGCTGATGTGATTTACTGCTGCAGGTACAGCTGGTAGAGAGAGGAGGGGCTGGTTCGGAGGGGGGCTGTTGTCTCAGCCAGAAGCTAAGTTTACAAGAATGTTTTAATATACATATCAAACTAAGCTAAACATTTACAGCAGCTTTCATTTTAGCTTGTTTATAACACTTCACTATTAGCTGAATGAGTGCGTTGTTGTTGAACATACCACTGGTGGATGGGACACTGGACAAAGCAATTAAAAATATTGCTTGTTGATGCTTGTTGAACAGGTGGTTTGATAAATTACTCTTATTGGCTTTTTTATGCACAAAGGTTTTATTGCAATTACAGTAATGAGCGTACACATACTCATGTAAAACTTCATTTTTCACTTCACCTGGTTCACTCTCCACCACGGCCTCTCTGCTCTGCTGTCCACTCTGTGTGTGTGTGTGGGTGCGGAGGAGCTGAGCCCCACCCTCAGTCAAACATCAACACAGAGAGCAGAGGCCGCTCTGCGATCATACATGATAAGGGTTCCCATTCTCTCTCCATCATCATTTAGCAGGGGTGCTGCGCCGCTGTTGAGGGCATATAGGGGAAACACTGGTTCTGTTGTCTTGTTACCTTTCCAGCTTCAAAGCTCCAGTTTGCGATTGCTGCACAGCACCCACCCTGTACTGTAGCAGGGTCTACATGGTCTCCATTTGAATAAAAACCATTAGCAGGCTTATGGTTTTGTGGAAAGTGCACTGTACACCAATCATGGACTGAGGTTTTAGGAAGCAATATTCTGTGATGGTGGAAAAGCCTTGTCGTGTCACTACATGAGTTTTGCATGTAATCCATGATGACTAGATGTCCCAGTTTGCCAGGGACTGTGCCTGGATTTGGTGCTTTGCCATTGGCTCGGGCAGTCCTTCAAAATATGAACAGATCAGTTTTTTTTAAATATTTCAGCCTGTTGACCTGCAGTAATGTTTTCACACTGATATATTAATCACATTTTAAAATTTAGTCAAACAGTATAAAAGTCTTGGAGGTGTGTGTGTGACTTGAACTTGAACTTGCATGTTCTTCTAAACATATTACAAAGGCATGTAGGTGTGCAGGAGCCCCCCCCCCCCACCAAATTACCGGCAGCCATGTGTGACTCAGATTCCCATCTCTCTCTCACACTGTGCACAACAACACAATCTGGTTCCTGTAGGCGCCAAGTTACCTATGGTTTTGTCCAAAATTTTTTTTAAATGTCATGATGAAATGGAGAATGAGCTTTTGATTGTACTGCAGTTCCCGATCTAATAAACTGTTCTCATGAAAAGATCTGCAAGTGTTCATTGTGTGATAAGAGGTGAGTGATGATATGTATGCGTGTATGATGGTGGGTAAGGGAGAAATCTTTCAATGTGTGCCAGAAACTCTGGTGACCTCAGTTACACTCTGACTCAACAGATGTGGACTGCTGTAATAAGCCTACCACTGGATGACTGCTTCCTTCCACTCTTACCTCCGGTTTCTTTTAAAAGCTGACAGGCGACATGTTAATGACTCAACCTTAACCCTAAAATAAGCCATCTGATTTCATCCCTAAACCTAAACCAGTCACGTAGAAGTGAGATCTGGCCAATCTTAAAGAAATAGTTCAACGGTTTGGAAAATATGCTTATTTGCTTGCTTTTCAAGGATTAGATGAGGAGATTGATATGACTGTCATGTATTTATGGTAACTATGAGGCTTTAACCAGCAGCTGGTTAGCTTAGCTTAGCATAAAGACCAGAAGCATTGGGAAACAACTAGCCTGGCTCTGTCCAAATGTGTCAAAATCTGCCCAGTAGCAACTCTAAAGGTCACTAATTCACACATTACATGTTTTTTGTTTAACTTGTGGTTTTACAGGGGTTATTCACAGGACTATTTCTAAACTAGGAGCAGTGATGAGACACTTATTTACCATGAAACATGCATTTACCAAACAGATATGAGAATGGTATCAATCTTCTTTCTCGTTCTCTCAGCAAGAAAAGCACATTTCCTAAATTGTCGAACTATTCCTTTAAGATCACACTCTGCACAAGAATAAAAATAACAGAGAGAATACAAACACACACAGACAGACACATAAAGATGATTATAGTCATTGTGGCACTTAAAGACCTTTTGGCCACAGAATTGTGTGTCACATCTGCGTATTATGATGTGGCACTGACAGCGTTTTTTTTCTGTCATCGCTTTTACCCTCAAGCTGGTCTTCAAACTGCAAAGTGTACAAAACCCTGTAGACTAATTTTGTTTGCACATGTACTATATGTGTGTGTAGAGAGAAGGAGAGAGACTGGTCGTATGCAGTAGCTCTGTTTAGCTTTATTTCCACATATTTATTATAGATAATGCAGAAAGAGTAAATGTGGGAACCTGAGAGAGAGCCTTACCATGTAGCATGTGTGTTTTTATTTGTGCAAATGCTCTGTCTCTGTGTTTTGCAAAGTAATTGTACTCTATATGTATATATAATGCATGTGTGCATGCACTAATATTATGCAACAGATAAATAATACATAATTTTGCATGTCTATTTGAGTCCTGTGGGATCCGACCCCACTGAGTTCTCCCGTGATCCCGAGAATAAGAGTATAATTTGGGAATTGCAGCTGGGAATTCCCTCGTAGCTTTTCCCGACCTGGAATGTGACAGTAGAGAATCAGCGGTGGGATTTGGTGCGTACATGTGTGTGCGTTCTACCTCCATCTCCTCATATATCACTGAGCTGTCATAAGCTACCGTTGTCTGGTTGCCATAGGAATTGAACCTACAGGTTGAAGGCTGACAGTTTATCATTTGACCCCAATATTGTGTGTGTGTGTGTGTGTGTGTGTGTGTGTGTGTGGTCCCACATCTGGGTGTTCAACCCCTGCAGTGAGTGTTACAGTAGAAAATTCAGAATGTGGAGGCAGCACAGAAGCACAATCCCATCCATCTTAACAAGATATTCTGTATTTCAATTTAGTAATAATTTTCTTAAACAGAAGAATATGTAACTGGGGAGAGATAGTAGTCACTTATTTCCAAAACAAATCATCCTAGTTCCATATCATGTTTGTTTTGGGTTTTTTTGTGTGTGAACATATTCAAAATCTTAACGACTTTTTTTTCCCAAGAGACTACAAACTACAGACATTATCTCTACAGATTTAGCATTTCCCTCCAGACTGACATCCACTGCTTTTACTACTATAAATATAACTTTCTTTTTCTGGAGGCTGATTTCTAAATAGTCTCTGGCCATGAACACTATATCTACAAGAAAACTTCTGTCTTCTGTCCAAACCAAACCAGTAGTAAAAATGGAACTTTCTCTTGGGAGACTTCACAATAAAAATTATTCTCTTGAGACTAAAATCTCTATACTGTTTCTTTTAAGAGTTGTAACTAGATACTGTTTCTCTATAGGCTGAAAAGTAGATGTTTTCCTTGCAGAATAATGCACTAACCTGTAAAATGTTTCTTGAAATGAACCACTAGAAACCTATGTAGAAACCTACATGTACTTATGTTCTCTGTGGCAAATAACCACAAGGTTTTCTTTCTGTAGTTAAATATATTTGACTATTACAGAGACTATTTCCATTTTAGGGTATGTGCTTTTTAATGTTTGAAATCTAAACACAGACAGACACCTCAGCACACTGTTTCACAGTGTTTATCCATGTATCTGTATTCATCATTCATCGTTTTACTCCCCCTGTGCTTCCTGCATGGAGAGGAAGGTGGAGGCGTCAGTAAGTTTGTTGAGACTAATAGCAGGTTTTTAACGAGATGAATTGAGACTGATGCAGACGGAGGCATGAAGGTTCTATGGGGGCAGCTCAACTGATTAAGATTAATTAGGCGTTCCTTCTTTTGTGAGGTTATGGTGACGTCACTGATAATACATAGATGGATTGTTGGGAAGAGTAACAGAGGAGACGCTGTTAACGTTTTGTTCCACTATTCAAAATCATTTAAAAGTCATCTTTTTTTCATACAACACAAATTACAAAGACACTCTCTTTTCTTCTTGTCAGGGTGGAAAACCTCCAAAATACCAGTAAGATCATAACCAAAACTCTCCATGGAAATGCAGACTAATGAAATTCTTTCAGCGTTAGCAGCTCTTAAGACAGAAAAAACCCACCACACCTATTATATAATCAAGGGAAACTCTAGGAATATTGAACATTACTGAGCAAAATTGAACTGTAAAAATGAATAAACAAAATTTGACAACTAAACCTTAATTACACGCTTTACATGTCAGCTATTTAGTATTATTGAGTATTTAATACAAGGCCAATATCAATAATTTGATAAGTCACGCTGATACATAATATTTATACTAATATCAGCCCCAATACAGAGAGATAAACGGCCAGGCTGACAGAAAAAGAGCAACAGACGAGAGGCAGCTGGCAAAACATAAAATGGAAAGAGTGAGTCCAGTGATGAAAGAGAGAAATAAATCCACTCTCCCATCTATCAGCAATGGCAGGTTGTCTATATGTTGGAGGACCGAGCTATGCCACAGCGCCCTGGTGGCCCTGCTGCCTGTCTCCGTAGTGACAAGCATCTCCCTGTCGAGCCATGATTGGATGAACGGACTGTCAGGGAGGAAAGGACCCCTGTGAGTGTGTGTGTGTGTAAAGATCTATGACTTTGCATACAGTAAGAAAAATTTAAAAAAGCCCTCATGCCTGCCATATGCTTCATATGTTCAAACACAGACATGCCTGTTTTTGTCACTTGTGAGGACCTTGTGTTGACTTACATTAATTTCCTGGAAACTTGCCCTAATCTTGACCATAACTGGTACATGCCTAAGCCTAAACCTAGACCTACCCCTAAAACCAGGTCTTCACCCTAAAATAAAACATTAAAGCAGACATAGAGCATAATAAGTATTTATTTGGAGTTGTGTTTGTGACCATCTGATGGATATAAGTTCATTATTTAGTCAGCTTTTAGCTCTGTTTTGGTCTCCACCAACAAAAAAAATCTGTCTCTTGAGCTGCTAGATCATGTGTAGTGCATCTTCATGTTTTGGCGAGCAGAAGACAATTTTCCACCCTGGTGGACACTAAAGATATATGACAAATATATATATATGTCATATACCAGGTCTTATATGACATATATATATGTCATATATGATATATGGATCCAAACGCAGGAGACAGGAGGCAGCAGAAACTGAAGAATACTCTTTAATAGAGGTTATGTGCAGGCAAAGCAAAACTGAACAGGACAGAACAAAACTGAGCCTCACTGAACAGAGCAGAACACCCCGAACAGAGACTCCATCGAGACTGAACTGAAAAACCAGGACTTACATACAAACTGAACCAATGAAACAACAAGGAACAGGTGGCAAGACTCAAGGGCCGGCTAGGAGCCGATTGGCTGGAGAAGACACAGGGAGCAGGGCAGGGCTAATGAGACTGGATGCAGGGCAGGTGTGAAGGGAAAAGCAGGCTGAGGAATACAAGAAGAAACACAAAAAGCAATAGCTGCTCTGGGCTGAGGACAAATCAAAAACAGCTACTAGTGGAACAGTGGCTAACCTGGAAGTGATGTCAGGACTTTGGCAATTTGTGTGACCATGATTACTGTAAAGTACTTGAGTAGCCATCTTTCTACTGTTTCCCCTTGATGCCAAAGAGAGCTGCCTTTAATCTTGACAGAAGGGCAGCAATGGGAACACAATCACCTGCAAACACATACAAATACACACAATGACCAGAGAGGGAAGCTCTGGATGTGATGTTGTTATCAGCAACATGAACTAAAGTGTCTGTTGAGTTTGTTTGAGGGCTATTTGAAGCTATTTGGGTAAAAGCCTGTGGAGTAGCGAGTTAAAAGCTTGCATACTGCAGCATACTCTGTCAAGCCTCAGCTTTTTGCAATCCAGTAATGTTAAATGAAATGAGCGGTTTCGATGGTATTCAGATAGTTCAACCTAATTTGTAACGGTTATGGATTTCCTCTTTTGAATCCACACTCAGAGAAATGATAATGTTGGAGCATCTATCAGAAACTGTATTGTTGAACCTTCAATTTTCTGTTGGATTATTGCTTAAAGTAATGCAGGGCTGTAGTATTGTAACATAGTCAGGCCAGCGGTGGATGTAGGCTATCAGCTGATCCTTTTTCTAATGTAGCACACTGACTCCCATGATGCTGCGGAAGATGAGAGAACGAGAGAGAGAGAAAGGCCTCAGGCTCTCCTTCCTTCTTGTTCTCTCTCTCTCTCTCTCTCTCTCTCTCTGTCTTTCTCATACGTCTTCCTCTATCACACTTTCACCCTCATTTTAACTTTCTCTCAGGGATAATTTAAGTCTTTCATCACTCTCAGCTCTTTTCACGTGATCTCTTTGAACTTTCTCTCACTGTTTCTCGCCTATCCTTCTTTTCACTCCGCATTGTAATACTCAATGAAGAGTATTACACAAAGAAAGTTTGAAATATATTCGGTTCTCTCACTGAATATCTGAATATATAAAATCTCCAGGAGATTGTCCCCATTTTTGACTGTCACATTTAATTCATGCATATGTCTCAGTGCATCTTCTTCTCTGGCGCTCTACGCTAACACCTAATCATACACAGTGCAGTGTTGAGTGAAAGTAGCTCTATCTAAACTAACAACTGACGATTATAAGAATCATATTTTGTTAGTGGTTTGTATTTAGTATAACAGCCAAGTGCAGTGATTCTTAGCTGTGCACAGTCCTCTATGACCTACCACTGGTAAGTGTTAGAGCTGCTACAATTTGTTATTTTGTGACTTTAGAGTTGATTGTAGAAACCTAGTATCATATCTCATTTCATCGGTCAGCCACCTGCTTCCAAAGACTACAGCTTATGAAGGCGTAGTCTTTGAAAGACTGATCCACTGCAGCGCCATCGGCAGATCGAAAATGAGACAAGTGACTGCTGTGAATTAGATTTTGTGATATTTAGCCAAATCAAGAAAAGGAAGGCCATATTTCAAATTCATGGACCTTTTCCGACCTTTGATATACTTAGTCTTGCAGATGTTGTAGGAGGCCGCAGTTTATAACAAACTGTTTGCATCCATCCTGCTTTCATTTGTTTAACCAGTGTATGCCAAAGTGCTAACATCAGAGCATTACCAGGAGCTCGAAAGAATTAAACAAGTCCCGCAAATGTGTGGGAAATTAAAACTGTGTGGGTGAAAAAAAGCCTTGATATTCAAGACCACAGGTTTTTATATTTCACCCTTTGACATTTTATTTTTGTCAAATATTCATGCATCAGTTGGACTACTGTCCCCCATGAATCAAAGTAGGTGGTTTGTGGGAGTCTCTGACGTGATTGTGGTTTTTGTGTTCTGGCTGGGAAAAAAAAAAAAAAAACATTAATAATTTGATTCAAAAACAACCAGCCTGAAGTGGTCCGAATTGTTGGCACCACTCTGCGAGCAAGTGGGAGTGAATGACAATCAATACAAACCACTGCATCAACAAAAGATAAAACAACCAACACGGTATTAAAAAAGTGAATGAAGAGGAGGAAGACTGAGTGGTTGAAGAAGACTTTTCTGTAAGACCTGCTGACGGTGTCCAGAAATGGAAAATGTAAGTGGAAAATAAATTGATGCTAATCTTAGCGCTAAAAGTTTAATGCTCTTTATGTATACAAATGTATGATTTGTATTAATAATCATTCAATAGTTTTTATTAATGTTCTTTCCAAGACCAAAACGCCCCAAACATCATATCAAGGGGGAAACTTGATGGTTTTATTGAACATGTTTTCAAGTTAAATGAAAAAACACATATATTTTTTTTTTTTTCATTTTAAAAGCATATAATCACAGCTCAATCTCTCTTTCTCTACTCCCGCTGTCTCTGTCGTTAATTGCTCCAATATAATCACAAGCTGAACAGCATGTGACAGGCAGACAGCAGCTAATGTAGGGCTTGTAAATGGTTTACACACACACAGATACTCACACACACACACACACTGATTGGCCTGTACTTGCCCTTCTGTCTGTTGTATGTCACACAGAGAACAAACAGGGACAGGCAGACACTAGCCATGCCCTGCTGTTTAGACACAGGTCTGTATGTGTGTGTTACATCCCCTGCTGTTTGGCAAGTCTGATCAACAGTATTTGAAAATGTCTTTCTGCTCTGATGGTGGAGGTGTATTATGTGTTTCACTGTATATAACACATCTATAGTGAAAATGTGACATGACTCTGTACATGTATGTCTGTGTTCCGTGTGTGTGTCTCGCTTTGTGTTACTTCCAAACCTTTAAAAAAAATCCTCTATTACTCTCTCTCTTCCTGCCTCCTCTGCTTCCAGTATACAGTAAAACTTTCACAACCGGCCCACACACACACACTGCACTGCCAGCCTCCTCTGCTTGTGTCTGTTTTCCAAAGATCTCAAGCTGCAGCACTTCACATTCAATCAAATGTTGATGAAAAACCACACACATGCAACATCCGTGTCTTCCGAGAGTGGTTGGTCTTGTCGGCAGGATCCAAACCTGCGCAGGGGGAACTCCAGTGGAGCAAATTCTGCTATTTGCATTAGTTTTCCTTGAATGGAGGCATCTGCCCAAATTTGAATGCATGTTTTGTGCGTGCAAATCTCTCCACTGGAAGCTTGAGTCATTGTCCACTTGAGATGGACTGAGAAGCCAAGAATTCCACTTGACTGATCAGATATGCTGCAGATTCACCGCATGTGAATCTTGTCCAAATCAGAAAGGAAAAAGATCAGATGCCTTGTGCGTGGTTTTTTGTTTTCTTTTCTTTTTGTCATGCTATGTGATGTTTGTCACTTTGAAAAGGAAAAAAAAATGGATCTTAAAGCTACAGTGTTGCAAGTTGAACATGACTTTTGTGCTCAAAATATCATCACTGATCTGTGTGCATACTGTAGAGTAGAGGAGTCATCTATTGTTTTAACACTAAAATAAATGCATAATGCCCCGAATTATATAATAAGTATGTATAATGTAATGAAATGTACTCTGTATACAGTTGCAGCCATGATAGAAGTTGCAGCACTTGTGTGAAGCTCTGCATCATGTTAATAATTGAACTTGAGCTTTATCCTTAGAGGCTATGCACATCCATACACTTCTGTATGCATACACACAAACACACAAACACAATGTGCTATATACTGTTCACGTGTCCCCATTTGAGCCATCTCTGGCTGCAGTTGTCATTTCGATGCAGTTTTGCACACAGTTGCAGACGCAAACACACAAAGACTCAGTACTCACTTTCTAGATATGCCTGAATTAATGAGGGGGTAGAGGAGGTGAACGGGGATGAAGGAAGGGCAGAGAGAAAGAAGGAGAGGTGGGGTGAGCAAATGAAAAAGAAGTGGAAAGAAAGACCCAGCAGAAAAACCCTGTTTCCATTGCTTCACACAGAGAGAGGGAGAGAGAAAGCCATAAGGAGGATGGCAAAGTGACAAACGTCTGGCCATAAACTGAAGCCAAGAAGAGATGAATCTAAATGGAAGGAGGAAGAGAGAGAGAGAGAGGGGAGGAAAAGAGAGAGAACAGAATATGTAATTAAAGCTGTGATTACCAGGGTCTGAAATCATTTCTCCCAGTCTGCTGTGTTGGACTTGGCTTCTGGTGCATCTCTGGAAACTGCAAATGACATCAGTCATATCACTGTACAGTATGTATGTGTGTGGGTGGGTGTGTTGACATACAGTATTTGCCCTTTGTTAAGGTGATTGTTTAGCTAAAATTGTGTCATACAATATATATTGTGTGTGTATGTGCGAGTGTTGATGTATTTACAACATGCATGTATTTTTCACCCTCTATGCATCCTGCTTTAGTGGCAAAGTGCTTTTGTGTGGATTTGTGTGGATTTGTGTGTGTATGTGTGTGTGTGTGTGTGTGTTATTCACAGTTAAGATTTCCTCAGTGTCCCACAGCGTGTGAGAATTTATAGCGGATCAATAGAAACCTCTGACCCTCTGGGGGAGAGAGAAAGTGAGGAAGAGAGAGGGGTCAGTGATAACTGCTGATGTGAGACCTTGTTAGACACCTTACAGATGACTGCACTGATCCAGGACCAGCTACTGGATAGCCAAACCAGTCCCTGTGGATCTTAAAGTCTTCTCACAATGTCTTTCAATTCAGTTTAATTCAGTTCAGTTGATATGCATCTTATTGGTGTGACTGTCAATGTACAAATCTGCAAAGGTGTGTAAACATAAAATATAATGTACTCATGTAATAAAAACAAAAACCATATATAAGGATGGATGTAGCAATGTGTGACATCATCTTTAGGTCTGCATTGGAACTAGTTTGAAGCCCAGAGTTGCTACTTATGGTTGTTGCCATCTTTTCCATTTGGAAAAACCAAGTAAGGAGTGCAGGGTGTACTAAAGTGAATGCTAGCTTACTGGGAATACTGACTGGTGCACGTTAGCGCCTTTGGCTAAATTGGGCTAACAGGGCAGGTATCACAATCACTGTTAAACCTATCAAAATATTGCCTGAAAGCATCCTGTGAGGGTTTTGTTAATGTAATTGCTTAACCACAAACTGCATGTCTGAAGAAAAATCATCACTGTTTATTCTTTGAACAGAGGCTCAGAAAGTCTGATTCAATAAGAGTCCCGGAGCCGGGGAGAGCAGCAGGCGAGCAAACTGTCAATCACAGGTGTCACTCAACACCCACACAGCAGACATCAAAACCAACTATAAGTCTTCGAAACCTTTTACAAAGTAAACATTTCCAAAATAACCACCAGCACACTTATCAGAGGGCCCAAATATAGCAATTGAGACCATAATGACTTGTTGAGGGACCTTTTTTAAGCCAGTATCATCTGCATAGAACTTTAAGGTATTTCCACATTGGGAATACGTTCATCATCAATAAATATCTTTTTGTTTTAAAGTTATAATAAATGAATACACATGAAACTGCAAAGCCTGCTGATGAAGGCACCGCCTACAAGGTTAGTAGAAGCTTCTCTAAATTGTTAAGGAGAAGTGATGTATGGTGGATACTTGGAAGTTGAGGTTGACAGATAATGGCTTCAACCTCAATGTCATCAAAATTGCAATTGCATTTACACAGAGCCTGCTCCACTTGTAACCAAGTTTACTCTCTGCCTTGATTTCAAGACAGTGATAAGCAATTCCATATTTAGTTTGGACTTGTTTAGGCCATTTTTATGCAGTGAATTCTTATTTCAGATGTTTTGCCAGTCTCTAGTTGTTTAGTCAGAGGCAGCTTTATCTGATCCATTCATATCTAATCATACATTTTAAGTAAAGTCTGAATGTTGGATTAGCTTTTTTTCCTGTGAATTTTATCACTACAGACTGCAGCAACATTGCCATTATGTCCTCCTTTTATTGCTCTCTCCTCCTTTTCCTTCCTCCATCCTCTCATTTACCCATGCATTCAATCATCCTCTTTGTGTTTCAGTAGCATCTGTAGTAGATTTATGTCTCCCTAAACAGATAAAGAGGGCAACACCTTTCACTCCCTTCAATACCTTCACTGACAAAAGCGGCTCATAAAACATGTGCACATAGTCACGCGCACACAGACGAACGCACACCATGAGCTTGTGCAGGTATTTAATTAGTAAGACTTACGATTATTGCTTTAACATGTTACAGAAAACACAACAATGCCCTATTTCTGTGCTGTTCATTTACACTGTGCTGTTTCTCTTCTGTGCTGTGCAGCGTTAGCATGCTGGTAGTTTCCAGTCAAGACCAGATCTATTTTAAGACGGGTGCTGACATGAAAAGGGGAAAAAAAAGAAAAGAAAATAATTGAAAGAACAGAATATAATGATATTATTAAATGACAGGAGATATAGAAGAACATGGTGGGATAAATGAGGTAACTGTGGATCAGGATGGGGGGAGTAATGAATTACATTTGTATTAACAATCTTCTGCAAATTCTATGGCTCTACTGGAGTGCCTACGAGCAAAGTCAAGGTTTATACTGTATGAGACTCCCTCTCCCTCTCTTTCTTTCCATCCCCCTTTCTCTCCCTGTCCTCTGGGACTCTCTCACAGGAATGTTTCCATTCCCAAGGATTCAAAAAAAGTTGCATTGGTCAGTGTGTGCATGTTTTTGTATGTGAGTTTGTCTGCCTACATGCACATATATTTGTGCGCATATGGGTGCATGTGAAAATGGAGAGCAACAGTGAAAAACGTGTGTGCATGTCTGTGTATGTGTGTGTTTGCGTGCTGTTATTGATCTGGTCTCTCCTCCATCATTGGTTATTGGAGACGGCAGCAGGCCCGGCACACTGCTCCACATTAGTCACTGTCTACATACACACATACATACACACACTGGCTCTCTCTCCTGGCCTCTTTCCCCCAACCCCCCACTAATAGCAGATAATGTATTCAAATGAAACCCAAATGAAAGTGGGCTTTGTAAATCCACACAATTTGAAGTATTCAAATCGCATACTGAACTGTAAAGGTTGTTTTAAACCAGCTCAACCTCATCCATCATCCTCCAAAACAAAATACCCTCCTCATCTCCCTCTTGCTCACAGGGAGGGACATCAAATATGATGACAGTAACAGGACTAACAAAGGTAGCTAAAGTCTCAGAGGCTACAGAAACTATCCTCCCAGATCTTCTTTGCTAATCCCCACTGTAACAACTTTTAACCTCATTCCTAAACCCCACAACCTACAATTTACCATCTGTAACATAATACCTAAACTACATTTCTATGAAAGAATACATGTTGTCTGTCAGCGCCTGAAGTAGCCCTCACATTCCTCATCTATAATTAAAGGATCCTATCAAAAGTATCCCTGTAGCGTCTCCCTGCTCACTCCTGGTGTCAGTCAGACTGCTCATTCACCTCTTCAACTCTGCTGGACGTATGAAGTGGATTTAAAGTGGAAATCAATGACGTGCCGCAGCTCTTCCCCTGCACTCACCTCCGCTGACTGTCAGATGGAGAGAAGCAACACGCACAGTGGGCTGTTGTTCACTCAACAGAGAGTGAAATAGAACCAAACACAGTTGAGCTGAATGTAACACAATGGAACCAAATGGAGATGAATCGTCCCGAATACAAGATGAGAGAATAGAAAAGAACTTGCGTGAATGGAGGATATTATAGGTACATACTGCACATGACATGGGGTAAAATAATAGAAAAGAAGAGAATAAAGTTGGGTAAAAGTTGGTCACAATTGGGAATTATACAATACAATGTTCTGTATGTTAATCAGGTGTTTTTCATAGTCAGGTGCGTCTGAAACAGGAAGATCTAATGTTCAGAGTCTGTGAAGATGACAAGAGGTTCTAACGTTTAGTAGACTCTGCGGTGACAGCTGGAGGTTTTAATGTTTACAAGACTTTGTGGGGACAACAAGATGTGCCAATGTGTTATAGACCCTGGATACAACAGGGGGTTCTACTGTTATGTTGACTGTGGAGACAGCAGAAGGTAGACTCTATAGAGACAGCACAAGCTTCTAGTATCGATACGAGTGAAGGATCTACTATTAACTGTCTCTTAGAGATAGTAGGAGGTTCTACTTTTCAGTAGAGTCTTTGTGCGTTTTAATGAGTTAATTTCCCAGGACATTAAACAGCACTGCTCATGTCGGCACTGACTGGAGAATGAATGGACTCTGAGTTTCACTTTATTATAATGCGTGGTCAGAAGGTCATATCTGGTCTCTCAGGTGGTTACAGAATGAATTACACTCTGGCACCTTTTAAATACAATGGAGTTCATATGGTAACATTAAATACAAATGACTCTGTGTCTCTGACTCTGGCTTTGTCTCTTTCCGCATGTCCCTCAAGTCATTTTAACTCACATCACTTAAGTTTTAATTCATGTATCTATTCAATGCACTTAATTTACATAAAAGCAAAAAAGCATTCAACATTTTGTAGCTTTGAGTCTTTGAGAACTTCTGATCTGTAGTAATGAGAAGTGTTAGTCTTGTTATTCTCCATCTTCTCATATGCTGTACATTATGAAATTTAAACCTTAAGGTCATCCTATAAGCCATATACTGATTGGGTCTTTTAAGGTGGCTTTCAACATGTCTCAGCCAATCAAAGGTCATGAACATAGCTATCTGGTTTGTATTTATTATTCTACCAGCAGTCCTCAGTGTTTTAGAAGTGTCTTGTATCAGAGGCTGAATGCCAAGAGGTTCTCCTAATGAACTTTAAGCCTGTCCTCTGCTGGGAAACAGCATGGTACGACATCTGTCATAACACACGCAGTCACACACACGCATATGTATGCGGGGAGACAGAAAGAGCGGGACAACAAGTGTGTTTTCTATTGCATTTAATAAAGTCCATCCTTCCCTCAGAATATTTTCTTCCCTGTTGTTCAAGTTTCTCTCTTCAAATCATGCAACTTCTTTTCTTTTGCCCTTCTTCTTTTTTGCCTCCATGTCTTGTTTGCTGTCTATCTTACCCCCCTTTCTCTAAGCCAGATCTCTTGTTTTATCCTTCTATCTCCTCCTTTACTTTCTGTTTATGTGTTTCAATTTTATCGCATCTCTTTCAAGTCCCTTTTCCCCACCTGTGTTACTCCTCTTTTATCGGATCTCAATTTTCCCAACCTGCTCTTATTTGTCATCTTATTCCCTTTCTTTCCTTCTCCCTCAATTTCTCATTTATTATTCCACCTTTTCTGTCTTATTTTTCCCTCTTTCCTACATTTTATTTCATCCCCTCTCATTGTAAAGAACAATCTTCGCTCTCATTTGTAAATCTGGTATTTAGCCTGTATAATTTTGGATTTTGTTGGGAGCATGCTATGCTACCTACAAAATTCTGCATCCTTTCTCACCTTTCACTTTCACCTGATAACGTTTATGTCTTGTTAGTAAAGCAGAATATCCAATGATCAGGCCTAGGTTGTGATTTATGACCTGAAGCTCAGAACTAAAATTGTTCCCCTCAGTGAGACCCTGATGTCAGAACAGTGACTAGAGTGTAAATATACCTTGTCTGGTACGTCTAGGTCACAGATTTTCTCAGAGAGTGAGGGAGCGGTCTTCCCGTTCGTTATTCCCGCTGATATTCCCAGCAGTATTCTGGTTAAAACAGAGGCAGCGATCTGTTTCCCAGTGGATACTGCCCTGCTTCCGTTCCCTACTTCCACTGTCCTGGTTCAGCCACATATTAATAGCATCTACCTACGGCGATGTCTGTGTGTGTGGGTGTGTGTCTGGATTTGTGAGTGCATTTTAGATAAAGGTGAAGTGGGAGACAGAAAATGTCACTTGGACATTGCCTTGTTTATTATTCCTCATTTTCGAAAGTTTAATATTGTATCCAATTTAAAGTCAAACAGAAATGTATCATCAGTGTGTAAGTAGTGATAGATTGGAATGTCTGTAAAATAATAAACTCCATTTAGTGATGAAAAAGCTTTGCAACCACCATTAATCACAAAATAAATTATATTTTCAGGGGAAAATGCATAATTAACATAATTTAGCATACTGCATATAAAAAGGTGGGTTTAACTTCAGAGCTTCCATGTTCATTATTCGAGCATCTTTGCATTGTTCCAGTTTGGGGGAAAAAATATCGCCTGTTTCTAATCCAACAGCTAGTGTTTTGTCAACTACAATTCAGATAACTGTTCAACACCTAATGTCTTTGTTTTGTTGTTTGTAGTCTGGAACTACATTTGATAACTGTGAAATCTGCTAATAGCATTGCAAGCCACAAGCTAACCACCTAATAACAAACTGAAGCACCATGTCATCACTTTAAAACAGCATTTTCCACAACAGCTGGTAGGAATTCCTCGGGGAATCTTTATGTCTTTGGTTCACTGTGTGTGTGTGTGTGTGTGTGTGTGTGTGTGTGTGTGTGTGTGTGTGTGTGTGCGCGTGTGTGTGTGTGTGTGTGTGTGAAACACGATGCTTGCTCCCTTGTTGATGATACCCCTATTGCATCAGACATACACACATACCACACACAAATACAAAATTCATTCATGTCTACACCACACACACACACATACACACACACACACACACACACACGAACACACACACACACACACGCACACACACAAACACACACACACACACGCACTGTTTCCTGCAGGCTTGAATCTTTGGAGCACAGTCAGTATCACAGGAGGGGTTAGAAAGGCAAGCACACACACATACACACACACACACATACACACACACCCTCCAGCCTCCTTGGTGTGTTATGGATTTGACCTCTAATATGCTAATTCTCAGGACGCAGAGGGTGTTTACCAGATGCACACAGACACACACACACACACACACTTCCACATGCACAACTGTAAATTCATACCAACACACACAACTACAAAGCTGCTAATGGCAGATCTTAATGAGGACAAGTGACAGTGCTCAGCATAAAGCTGCTGCTTAAGCTGTGTGTGTATGTGTCCCTCCATCCCACAGAAAGATGGAGAGCTGTGGAAAAGAATAAAATAATTATAAGGATGTTTATTAAACATTGCAATGTCTGACCTACTTAACAGGTCCCAGTGTGCAGTACACTCACAACCACAAACTCACACACATTAACAGCAGATTAATTTATTATTGCTCTCATAGAAATATCTTGTCTCAGGTGGCCTGCAGAATGTTTCATATTTCTTTGTGACTTTGGTATATTTCTCTGTGGTTGCGGTTGTTCTGTGGCTTTTTCTGTGTGCTTTTTTTTTGTGTTAAATATTTTTATGTGTCTGCTTGTGCTGCTAAATTAAATGTAATTAGCCTACTGAAACCACAGAGATCCAAAACAGGGAGGACCACTGAGTTATAGACCAAATCATGCTGAGTAATGCTGAGGCTAAAGTCATGCGAATCCAGTAATGGAGTCGTCTGAAATGTAAATTACAACGAGAGATGTTTGCACATAATGGTGTTTGTTTCTGTGATGTTTATAGGGTTTAACAGACCTATTATGGCCCAGATCAGGATGTTGTTGAGCTGATTTGACTGGATTTGATGCTGTTTATTGAGGTTCAGAGCAGCAAATTGAGTTTTTAGTTGCTGTCTGGATGCATCTATCAGTTGTTTTGGTCTCAGTGGTACAACATTACCGAACCTTATTTCCTCTCAAATATAGCTTTCGGTTATTTGTTTTCCTCTCCTCCAGCCATTGTTTCTCTCTCTCTGCTCCAGCTTAACATTATCATTGCTAATCATCTCCCGCCACCGGCTTACATAACGCACTACCTGCTGCAGCTGGGCCTGGTTTTAAGTGAAAGCTCAAGGCTAAAAAGGAGGAAGAGCTCTCTAGGAAGAACTGTAAACAAAAATGTCACTACTGACTTACTC
The DNA here is from genome assembly GCF_910596095.1 of Thunnus maccoyii. NCBI lineage: Eukaryota > Metazoa > Chordata > Actinopteri > Scombriformes > Scombridae > Thunnus > Thunnus maccoyii. The sequence continues at coordinate 8,536,197 of NC_056546.1, read as the reverse complement.
AGAGTGCAAAACTGGAGCAGGTTTCTCTAAATCTTCAGTTTTGTTTTGTTTTTTCTTATAATATCCTTTAATCGTGCTGCTAAGAAAAACGATCTACAATCAACTGGGGACTTAAATGTGTCAATGCTAATTTGCCACTAACTGTAATATGCATAGATTTAACAAACACTAAATACATGATTCAATACGCACTTTGACACAACTTTAGCTGCTTTGAGAGGTGACATCAGACAAGGTCACACACTTCTTATACACCTGCTAGGTGGACAAAGTGGCCATAAATCTGCAAAGGCATTAGCATGCCACTCAAATGGAAAAGTTCAAATCCAATCCAAAGAGGTAACCTTAGCTGCTGCAGAATGAGCGTTTGCTTACTGAGAGAGAGAGAAGGAAGACATAAAGAGAATGAGTAAAAGTGAAGATGACAAATCGTAAGAGCTTTTATGGGATGCCATGACATTTTCAGTTTATCTTTTCTCTAATCGCTCATCTGGCTTTTGCCAAAAAGGTGTCTCTGCAGCAGTTCCAGTGAGCACACAAAGTAGCTTTCATTCTTTGAAATATTGTCTGAGACAAGTTTTATACTACTGTGTATAAAATAAATGTTTTGGACCAAAATGAGGAAAATGCCATACTTTAAAAAGCGGGATGGCATCATGATTGTAATCAAGAAGGTTCAAAAACAGTAACCATTTCTTTTTGAGTATATCATTTTCAGAAATGTCAGTTTTTCCATCGCAGTAGGCACATAAAAAAGTAGTTTCCTCTGTACTTCTTTATCCCCCTCTCACCTCCTCCTGCTCTCTTTACTTTTGTCCTTTTCTCCCTCTCACCCTCCTTTCCTGCAGCCCCCTAAAAACTCACACACTTTATAGCTTTTTGTTGAACTGGCACTAGCAAACCTCTACATGATTCTACTAATCTCTCTGACATTTCTGCAAGTCTCTACCTCACCCCTCTCTCTCTCTCTCTCTCCCTGTAAAACTTTCTCAGTATCAAAGCAACATTAGCAGAGAGACATAGCAAGATTACAAAAATGCTGCAGGGACCCCTATCACACACACACACACACACACACACATTCATAATTATATACAGTTTTCTCACATGAATAAATCACATTCAGTATATCCAGTGACACACACACAAACACACACATGTTTCTGCAGGATATCAGCTCACCCTTGAACTGTGGCAGGTGGGGAAGAGCAGGGGGCTGTTGTGTTGCATGTTTGTGTGTGTGTGTGTCTTACCCACTGTTAATCCCCGCAGCGATAGAGTGATTAGTGTGCTGTTTTTCCTCTTCTCTTTCTCCCCTCTCTCTCTCTTTCTCTCTACTCACATGCTGTATGAGAAGGCGTACTCAAGACTGTCAGGGTATGGGATGCGACAACTATTTGTGTGTGTATGGCAGTGCTGACAAACACAGAAGAGTTCTTATTTGCCCATATGGTGAAAAGGAAGGAGATGAAAGGCTCAAAAGCAGGAGATTAAATGACAATAAGTTAGCATTTGCTAGCCGCACTCAGTAACCTAGCGGCAGTAAGCCATTAACAAGCTCCATTCTGTGGTGTTGCTGTGAAATCCAGGCCAGTAAATAAGCATTGGTCCTCTCTGGCTGGTCCTCTTTGTTCCTGCAGAGAACCAGGCCTTAACAAGACTTAATGAGGAGTGTTTAGCTGTATAGTGCAATCCAAGTTAAAGCTAAAGTAAGTACTGCAAACTCCTTTTTGGCACTGTTTGGGAACACTAAAGTAAAGCATGATTAGCTCTCTGCGGACCTGTTGCCGGAACAAGGCTAAGATCTCTCCGTGCTAAACTGCAGTTGGTCTGATATTGACAATCGGGCTGATGTGTAAGCATTGTTGAAGAGTGATATCACCACAGCAATGAAAGAAAACTACGTAGAACGATAATGTGGTCTGCTCAATTTGTCTTTATGCGTATTGGCATATAACCAAGAGTAAGTGTTTGTGTGTGTGTGTGTGTGTGTGTGTGTGTGTGTCTGTTATATAAGGTCATGACTTAACACAGGTCAGTGAACCAGCTGTCTTCTTTGCCTTTGTGTGAATGTATGTGTGTGTGTGTGTGTGTGTGTGTGTGTGTGTGTGTATGTGTGTATGTGTGTGTGTGTGTGTGTGTGTGTGTGTGTACAGTGCTTGGCATGTTTGCAAACATATGTCATTTCCCTGTAGGAAAAGTTAACGGACCGTAGCTGAAGCAAAGCAATTTGTGTAATTGAATAGCTTGAAAGACTACAGATCCCCAGTATATGTGTGTGTGTGTGTGTGTGTGTGAGAGAGAGAGAGAGAGAGAGAGAGAATGAGTATGCATGTTGGACATAAATAACCTCGTCTGGACTAGAGAACATGTTTGTGTGGGCTGCAGTGCAAACTAAACATACACACACACACATGAAGTGACATAAGGGGCCCACAGTTTCCATTATGTGTACCCCATCGCCCCTCGTACACTCGTCAACTCCTCTACAACACCGAAACACACACTCACTCTCTTTCTTTCTTTTTTTCCCCTTTCCATCATTGCATTTCCATGAATACAGAAGATTTTAAAGGATAAATCCTGCTTACTACAACTTCAGTCTTATTCTCATAATTCTGGCCATAATTTTGTCTGTTTCAAGTTCAGTCACTGTTGAATACATTGTGCTCACCATGGTAACTGGTGAGTACAAGAGATAGTTCACAGCTGAACCAGGATGTCGATCTGTAAACTGTGACGGACGTTTACAACGGACAGTGTGGATACACTACTTAAAGTATTGAGTTGAATGATTTACCAGGAGGAAGGATGGCCAAAACTATGAAAATAAGATCCAAGTTGTAATAAATCAGTGTTTTCCTTTGATTATTCAAATGGGAGAAAGAACTTGGGATAGAAACAAGAGGAAACAAACTTGCCTTGCCTTAACAGTAAGAGGCTGTGTGTGTGTGTGTGTTTCTATTTCTATATGTCACTCCTATACCCATTTTAAACCTCACACTTTGAGAAGGGTCTGGCCCATCACACTCGCCCGTAGCACTGCTCCAGCTGTGTTTTAGCTGCCCTCACCATTAATTTGTCTGACTTTTCTATCCTGCGACTGTTGCTTGTCACGGCCTTGTGCCCCCCCCCCCCCCCCCAAAAAAAACAACCTCTGTCTGCATCTCTGCTCCCACTGCCCACTGAATCACATTAACTGTACCTGCAGAGATGTGAAGTTGTTTAAAGTAACTAAGCCTCTATCACAGATTGATACAGCGATTTGACCTGTACTGTACTTTGTAAGACGGCTTCCCCATTTGCTTGTCTAAACACAGGGTTTGTTAATAACTCAGTACTGCACAGGATGTGATGTGTTTTATAGTATTTTTCTGATTTGTACAGGATAATAATAGTTAGCGCAAGCCGTGCTAGCTAACTTTTTCCACCTGCAGAAACCAAAATGTAATTTCAAGAAAAAGAAAGTAAATAAATCAAAATCAATCATGTCCCATGTTTTTCAAATTTATATCAAGGCTTACTGTATTTGAAGGATTTTCCATTTCAAAACATGATGCAGTACTTTCCAGAGTTGATCAGATGATCACTGGAGCCTAGATTAGTTAATCAGTAGTCATTATGGACTCATTTTCATTTGTGATTTAGGTCTTTTATTAGCAGAAATACATCAGCTGCTTAAAATGTTTGCTAAGTTTATTGCAAGTTATACATTACAAGTTCTATTGTTTGATTATAATTATGATTTAATCAACATGCATTTGATTTGTGCGCTCAGTTCGCTGTTATCAGTCTATGACAGTGTGTGTGGCGTGACAATATATCACGATCAATATAATAGACATATAATGAGGCTACTCATCAAACAATATCGAGTCAGTGCTTATGATTTGTTGAACAAAGGAGATGTTTTGCATTATTTCCTAACAGTCAGGGTCAGAGCTATAACCTCTGTCTCTCTCCCTCGTTGATATTTCTGTCTCTCTTGTCTTGTTGAAAGGCAGATGTTTGGCCAGATGTTTGTGCTTGTGTGTGTGTGTGTGTCAGTCCCCGCTGCGAGCACACACACACACACACACATACACACAAACACACACTCACTAAACCCTGGGAGCTAGTGCTGAGACATTTGGTAATCTTTGTTAACCTAGATACTCTTTCATTTTCCTGTTACCTTGTTTGTTAATTCATGTGTTTATTTTTCATTTGTTTATAATGACAATAAGTCATCCATTCATCCATTTATTTTCACTCGCTTGCTCATTCCTTCCGTGATCCATTCAACATCAGCTCATTCAATAATGCACATATTCTTTCATTGAAATACATGCTGATTTCCTTGTTAATTCTTTCACTGTGTCACTCATGTTTTCACTTACTCATTATCCATTCTTTCTTTCATTCATTTGCTCATTCATTATTTCATGAAACCACAGTCGATTCATTCATTCTTTTTTTCATGGATTTATTCTCACTCATTCAATATTTATGTATTTATTTACCTTATTTTCATTCTTTTACTCCATTTCATTCAGTTATTTTGTCATTTATGCTTCTCATTAGCTTTTTTTTCTACCTGTTTGGTCTTCCACACATTAAGTCATTTATTCATTCAAATTCATTCAATCATTTATAACCACTTGTTTGTCTCTGCAGAATAAATACACATTATTACAGTCATTTATGTGTCCCCTGTCTCTCACACAAGACTAGCTAGTATAAAGGTTTAACAGTGAAATATAAGAAAGGAGTAACCCCCTGTTAGCGTGTCAGAAGATAAAATACATAATTCAGTATTATGGAAAAGAGCACCGCATGAAGCAGGAGGACATTACATTAAAAATAACCTTTGCCCCGCAGGTTTATATTTGTTGAACTGATTTGAACTAAGCACTGCAATGGATGCATACGGGGTCAGAGTGTCCTGTGGTTGATCATTAAAACTCAGATCAGCCTGGAGCTTCTCTCTGAGGACCAGATGGGTCCATCAGGCTGAATCTCACATACATAAAAACACGAAGACTGTCTGTCAACCTGATCCTCTCTCAGCATCTCCCTTCATCTTTATTCATCTTTTTTTCCCCGTCACTCTGTTGGTTCACCCATTTTCATCTCTCTGCTTCTTTGTTTCTGTCTTATAGTCAACATTAGCTTCGCTGACATGACTTTTATGTCAGAAAGTATATTAAGAAAATGTAAATTACCCCAAATTTTTGTACATTTTAAGCTGAGATGGTCAATTAGTTTCTATAAAAAGCACAGAATTATCAAAATATATTGAAAGTAACTGTCATTATGTAAAACAACAGTGAATGATTTGGTTTATTAGTAATTTTTATATGTCACTGTGTGATGTAATCTTTGCATTATCTTCCTTCCTCCCTTCACCTTTCCCCTTTCGCTCTCTGTCTGCCAGATGTGAATTCTCTTAATCTTCTCCTACATTCACAGAGAGCCTGGGAATAAAGAATCTCTGTTATTTTTTCTGACGTAACAGAGTCAGTGAGGTTTACACAGTGCTGTGCAGGATTACATTCTGATCTGACGGCACCGGGAACAATAATACCGTGAACTCAAGATCTGCTGTGATTCTGCTGAAATGATGCATTGACCTGGTGATTTTGACACAGAAACCCAGAAGGGTTTTTTTTGTTGTTTTTTTTTTACAACCACATTTTTGAAGGTATTTCAAGAATCCAAAACTCAAAGTGTCAAAGTTCAACATTACGTTGACCCCCGACCTCTTCCCTCTGCATACTTCACAGCTCTGTAACATCACACTACTTCCTCCTTTGCTCTTGTCATAATTTCTATGGCCACAAGAAGTCTTCACATTTGCTGAAACTGTCAGTGAAACTGATCCTGTGTATATTTTCCCTTGGTCATACAAAACGAGCAGCAAGATACAGTACGTCACTTCCTGCCTGGTTACAAAAGCTTTTTGCAAGTTCATGCAATCTTTGGTTACAGTCTTGTTTTGCTCAAAATAAAGACACTGTGAACCTAAAACAAAAAAAAATCATCAAAGTCAACAGCTTTTCCACAGTGGTTAAAACTGATGAAACAGACTGCAGGTATGATGACACACAAAGTCTTGCTGTTGAGCAAAAAAGTAAGTGTTGCTACAACTAGCCTTAAGGCATTTTGAGACTCTTCTGATCAGCTGGGCGTGCAGCATTGCTACCTGTCAGCCAAGAGGACCAGAGCGCAGGGTTGGAGACTAAAGATAGACTGAGAGTCCTCAGAGGAAACACTAACTCTGCCCAGCATGGCTGCACTCTGACACTAACACAGAGGAAAAAGAGGAAATCCCAGCTAAGGTTTGATTTTAGTAACGTGTGACAGTGCAGGTCCCTCCACACCGCCTCCGCTGTCATCTTTTATTCATCTGCTGTTCTGCAAATTCATATTTCATATCCACAGTGGTGAGTAAGTGTCTGTGTGTGAGTGTGTTGACGTGGGGAGAGAATTTAAGACACGGAGGGTTTATACCTGTATGTGTGTGGTATATAGAGTGTGTGTGTGTGTGTGTGTGTGTTTGTGTGTGTATCTATCACACATGTCCCACAGCCACAGTGCACTGTGGATAAATATGCAATCGAGTTCATGTGGTGTTTTCGGGTTCCAGCAGATTCCCTTTGCTGTGTCTGTATCATCTATGCAGATTAGGATAGTTGTTTCAGCCATATTTTGATTTTATTTATAGTGGAGGAGGAGGGCGTTTCAAATTTAAGATGTTTGTGTGGTAAAACAGAGTGATAAAGTGATCCTTTATTCCTATTTGAGTCATCCTGGTGAAGTAAATTCAAGATACTAAAATTGTTAGATTATAAGGAAGAAAGGTGAGGTACAGCTTTATGGCACTTTGTGTGTGTGTGTGTGTGTGTGTGCTGAGAGCATGAGGAATGGCCATGCAGCTGCGCTAATCACTGGAAACTGGATGCTTTAATTTAGTGACCAATCGGAGCAATCGATGGAGAACCAATTAGCCACAAACTAGCTCAACTGTCTAGTGTGTGCGTGTGTTCGTGTGTGTGTGGGAGACAGAGAGAGATCCAAAGAGATGGAGGGTGCGTGTGTGTGTGTGTGTGTGTGTGTGTGTGTGTGTGTGTGTGTGTGTGTGTGTGTGTGTGTGTGTTAAATGAGGTTAAAAGCTACTTTTGGAAAGCAGAGCACTTGGATAAATGGTTACAACATCGTGATTGCCGGGTAATTTTTTAATAGATAAGTGTATGTGCATATGAGAGCACCCGTGAGTGTGTGTGTGTGTGTGTGTGTGTGTACATCTTGAATCTCACCATGTCCAATTAGGTCCATGATTGGTGTGTAACAGCTTCTATTTTAAGCCTGCATGACAGAAACACGAGGAGGGCATTTGATTAACCTTCTTTCAACTAGAAACTCTAATGGGGGGATTCGTGTTTTGAAAAAGATGTTATCTATTTGAGGGAGAAAAAAAATCTTCTTTTCTTTCATCTTGCCTTCGACACGGCCATTATTTTTGACTTCACCTGTTTCTCTGTAAAAATGGAAAAGCAAGCACAGTAGCGTCCTTAGCTGCACTTTTAGATTTGCTGGGACTGACACATCCATCTTCAAAATGTGCCACTAGTTCCCAGTTTAAATGATGAATGGCCCAGACAGAGATCTGTAGTGGGTGTAATGAATGTTTCAGAAGGTATATCTCTGAACTGATGTGTACAATGTATATATATATATATATATGTGTGTGTGTGTGTGTGTGTGTGTTTGAGCAAGAGAGAAAACATGTTT